>NC_080705.1:18041000-18343000 GCF_943734765.1 Anopheles ziemanni | reverse complement strand
TTTAAAACATTGTTTATAGGAATAATGCTAAGAGTTTTTGTTGGTACACGGTTTATGGGCGCCAACTTTATGCACAAGTTTATTCTTATTCAAGTTTTAAGGTGAAGAATTAATGTTTTACAGACGAATAGGGTAAAGCTTAAATTGATTATATGATTTTAAGGAGTGTACGCTATAAATAAAAATAATTTCCTATCCCAAAATCATACTGAAGATTATTTGTATGTGTGTATGCAACCACAATTAAAATGTTTGCTTCGCATTCTAATAAAGACCAACATATAATGACGTTTATGTAATGTCGCAATTAATATTATCTAATATAGAAATTGTAAAACACATCAAATTTGAAGAATTTTCACATATTTTACGAAATATGTATGCATTTTAGTTTGTAGTAAACTACGTAGTAGTCAATTTAATACTCATGTTCCCGTCGTTTTATTTATCTATTGAATGATGAATAATTCCCGATCTTAAAACATATTTTCATAGAGCTAAATCCTGCACAACACACACAGTGTGTCTGTAATATTATATTTAGAGAAAACCCCCTTAGTGCCTTTTAAATTTCAGATAATTTCGTAAAGTTTTACTACAGAAAATCATGGAAACACTTACATTTGGCGTTAAAAGTCCCGCGATGTACGGTGTAAGAATTCCTGGAGGAAAAGGAAATGAAATATGAAAAGCGTTTATTCGAATGTTGAAACTACCTCAATTACTCACCAGTGATGGCACCGATGCCGTTAACCATTGCCATCAGCACGCCGGCAAAGTTTGGGCTCAAGTCGTTCGAGTTCACCTTCACACCCGGATAGAACCCGCCGAGAAATGTGACGCACAGGGCGAAGAAGGTGATGACGAGCGTCTTATCGTTGCCGGTGTAGGACGCGGCCATCATGAAGAAGGCGGGCAGCAGCGACCCCAGTGTGGTCCAGAGTTTGCGGGCGTTCGTCCGACTGGAGCACTGCTTGCGAATCTGCAGATCGCAAAGCCACCCGCCGACGATCGAGAACAGCCACATGGTGAAGAAGGGAGCGTACGAGACGAGTCCGTTGTCGGCGACCGAAATGTGCAGGATGCTCTTCATGTACTTCGGCAGATCGGTGATGATGAGGTAGGTACCCCAGTCGTGCCCAATCTGGCCGGCAATGAGGCCCCACAGCGGGCAGGAGGAGAAGATGCGACGCCATGGAATTGGCAGCATGTGCGCACTCTTCTTGCTCTCCGCCAACCGCTCGGCCAGTTCCGCCCGTTCGCGCTCGTCGATGTAGGGATGCGTTTCCGGGCTCTCGAACCCGATGAACAGCCACAACACGTACCAGACGACGGCCAAGACGCCCCAAATGTAGAACGTCGTACGCCAGGTTTCATGCGCGGCAATGAAGTAACCCGTACCGATGCCACCGACCAGCGCCCCAATCTGACATCCGCTGAAGATGAACGAACCGTAGAAGCCACGTTCCGACGCCGGTATCCAGTGGGCAACGAGGGCACTCAGCACGGGGAAGGTGGCACCTTCGCCGATCCCCTCGAGAACCCGCACGGCAACCAAAGCCCACGCACCGCCAACATCGATCGCCAGGGGTGTCAGCAGGGTCAAGATGGCCGTCACCAGAACGCTCAGCCCTAGCAGATGCTTCGAGTACTGATCCGCTACCAGGGCGCTCGCGAAATGGGAAACCGTGTAGCCCCAGTAGAACGCGGACAGGATCACGCCCTGCTGATGTTCGTCCCAATCGAAGTGGTCCTCGTCGGCGATCGTCACGCCCGACACCGTCTCATTCCGGTCGCCCGTCATCACCGTGATGGCCAGATGGAGACAGATACGCATCGTGTACTGATTGAAGATGGCGAAAAACGTCATCATCGTGAGAATGTACTTCTTCTGGCAGAAGAAAGCTAGCGGAGGGTGTAAAACCGGGGGCGTTAAACAAGCAGCTTCTGGAACTGAAATACCCGCATTGTCTACTTACTCCCAGCCATGCAGGACTGCAGAAGCTTCAACATGTTTACTCTTTGTTCCTTTGCACCTCCAGATTAAACGACGCAGAAAACACCATAGACTTCTCGATTCGATATGATCCGACAGAACAATGCTGCTTTCCCAATGACTCCTATGATGTTTCTTCCTACAGCATTCGAAAGGTTTGGCATCCTTTGAACCACGCATAGACCTCCAAAACATGCTTCTCCATGATCGTTAAATGATTCGAACGAATATGAAATTTTACCCCAAAAAGTTTTGTAAAGCAACTCTTTGCTTCACTTTCCCATTTATTTCTTTTATCCTGTAAGGCATATGTTCGGTATATGTTCTGGAGGAAGGCTGCTAATGAAGCAGACCAACACACTTAATGTCGCCAATCATGGCGACCAAAAGGATCCATATCCCATCATTTCACACAGAAGAGCAGTTTCTATCCGCGAGACCATGGGCATTGTGATCTAGAATTGTGATCTGTGATCTAGAATTTTCAATTATCTATTTCGTTTAAGAGGTTTTTTTGCGAAGATCTCCCACAAGTATGCAAGTATGCTAGTAAACACTTTTTAAACCTACTTTCACAATAATGGCGAAGCAGAGAATAGTTTTGACCCGATCAGTCTTTGAATCGATCTTGATAAAATATAATCAAGCGGTTTCTAGTTTCCATAGTTTACAACAAAGCTAATGCTTGACAACTCTGAATTGTGTGTTACTAAAATGAAAGATTAAATTTGATAAAGTGTGCCAAAGTGCATCAGGAAATTTACTCACCATTGATCAACACAGAAATTAAATCATTTTCTTTTAATTTCTTATACATACGAACTCACTTCCGTCATCTGTAAAAACGCATTCATTCAACATTGCTACTGACTCCTTACATAAACAGGAATAACCTTTATTTTGACTTCCTTCAGTAGTGTTACTCGTTCTAATGCATACCCTAAAGCTCTTTCTGCACCTTTCAACTGTACACAAACCCTGTAAAGTTCCTTTGTTCAGAGGACCGATGCGTGCCTCCCTTGCTTTCAGCGCATCCCTCTGCTTGGTAAATCCTATCGCGTATCCTATCGCCTGACAAGTGCTATAAATAAACTCGCACACTCGGAACACGGTATCTTATCGCGCCGAATGGGGCAATACGGGTTTTACAGTGGAATAAACCGTCGCGTGGCCTACGGGTCGGATTAACTATTAACCCGACGGTCGTTAGCGGCGCTACGGCGTGTGTTAACAATAATGTATGTAAATATATTTAATAAAATAAGAAACAGTTTAAAGATCGCCCCGTTTCTAGTGTACCCTTGGGTCGTTCCCCTGCGTGTTCTTCACTGAGAAGTTTGGTTATCACTCGCAAACAAAAAGAGGTTCATCCTTCTGCGGGGATATCTTCCGGTCCGCTATCCGGCTGTGTTGTCCTTCTCGAGACCTGCTCTGGTTCTGCCTGTGGGCGCAACAATGGATGAGGTGTCCGCTCGCGTCTCATATCCTCCCGCCCTTCTCCTCACTGCTTTATGGCACCAAGTGTTTGGTCGCTTTTGCGCGGCTCGGCAAGCGCCTTGTCGGACGAGTTCGAGTCGCCCGCCTCGACCGATTTGTTCATCAGATGGGGCGTATTCCAGGGCTGCACCTCGCCCGATGCCCACAGAATGTACGCCAGATTGGTGACGTTGAAGACGGCGAACGAGATCCAGAAGACGATCCGCCATTCATCGAGGGTATGCTAAAATTGGGAAGGACAAAGATAAATTATTAGAAATCGTTATTGATTGACGTTAGCGTGCAAAAGTAAGCTTGTTTGGCCTTTCGCAATCGATGTGCAAACGGTCAAAACAAATGCACCGAAATCCCCGCCCTGTCGAGCGAATTGTTGCGAAACGGTGATTCACACACAAAAAAGCGCCATCCGTAGTCGAGCGGAAACGGTTAACGATCGTTCGCAAAAATCCAATAACAAACACTCCCTCCCTCTACACTCCTCCTCCCGCTCCCCACGACTTCGACTTCCGGTGTGTGGATCTACTTACGTTGGGTGTCATCACGCCGACGACGTACGGTGCGATGATGCCGGTGATGGCACCGATGCCGTTGGTGATGGCCATCAGCGTGCCGGCGTAGTTGGGGCTCAGATCGAGCGGGTTCACCTTCATGCCCGGGTAGAACGTGCCCATGAGGCCCATGGCGAAGGTGAACAGCATGACCACCACCGCCTTCTCGCAGCCGGCGTACGACGCGCCGACGATGAAGCAGGCCGGTCCGATCGACGCTGTAATTGGAATGCGGAGATGATGATGATGGTGGTCAACAATTAATCGCTACTGAAGGAGAGTTTTCAATGGGTCATTTGGTAGGAACTGATGATTTCAATCAAACTGAGCTGAGCAGCTTGCGGAGGAAGTACGTCACGGAATATGGTGAATAACGGACCGGGAAATTAATTCATAAAGAGTACTGGGTCTTGTGACTCTTAGACGTAAACTTTTACTTGTATTCGGGCCTACAAGATCGATTTCTGCCTCAAAGATCTTAACACAAATTCAGTTTACTTAATAAATTCACCGATTTGTTTGCAAAAAAGGAAATAAATATTTCAGTGTGCTAAGAGGAAGTCTTGAATTTTTAATATTTAGCAAGATCGAGGCTATAGGTTACTATCTCTCTCCTATAATCTCCTATCTCTAATGATTCAAATCAAACTGAACAAATCCTGAGAAGTATGGTACGCTTTGATATTTAGAAGAGAGCTTCAACGTTGAGATTGTAAAAGATTGAATAATTGGGCGACTGCTTTGCTTCTTCATGAACCTCCCATATTTTAATCAAAGCTCGCGTGTGTGTAAGGATATGAGTGTTGAGAGTGCTTTCTTCCGTCCTCTTACCGATCGTGGTGAACAGCTTCCGACCAAACGTGATCGTCATCCGGCCGGACGTGATCAGCCAGTCGCTTAGGACGCCGGTCGACAGCGACACGATCCACATCACCAGATACGGCAGGGACGAGTAGAGCCCGTTGTCCTTGATCGAGAATCGCAGCACATCGCTCATGTACTTGGGCAGATCGGTGACCATGATGAAGAAGCCCCAGTCGTGGCCAATCTGGGCGCACACCAGCGCCATCATCGGTACGCTCGTGAGGATGTACCGCCAGGGGGTAGGTGGCAGTGTGCGGTCGCGCTCGAGCGTTCCCAGCTCACGCTTCAGATACTCCTTTTCCTTTTCGCTGATGAAGGGATGCGACTCGGGATCGCTGTAGCAGAGGAGCGTCTGTAGAATAAACCATGTCAGTCAAATTCGAAAACCACAGAGCCAAGAGTTGTGCAGGCAGATACTTACGAAGATCACGAACCACAAAACTCCCATGCCGCCGAAGAAGTAAAACACCGACGACCAGCCGTCGATGTTGTGCAGCAGCACGCCGGACAGCAGGTTACCGAGGATCGTACCGACCTGACCGCCGCCAAACACCAGCGAACCCAGCTTGCTGCGCTCCTTCGCCGGGATCCAGGTCGCCATCAGGGCACTCAGCGCCGGGAAGGTCGTACCTTCGCCCAAACCCATCATCACACGGATAACGATCAGCGCCGTCGAGCCGCCGAGCTCCACCGCCCACGGGGTGATCAGCGTGAAGAAGGCCGTCGACAGGATGCCCAGACTAAGCGTCCACTTGCCGCCGAACTTCTCCGCCAACATGCCGCCCGGGATGTGCGTGATGACGTAGCCCCAGTAGAACGACGACAGGATGATGCCCTGCAGCTCCTCATCCCAGTCGAACTCACCGCCGGTAAAGTCGTCCGGGTTGTCGTTCTCGTCGATCGGGCAGACGCCACTTTCGCCCTCCTCGCCGCCACCGCCCGTCTTGTTCACCATCTCCGTGATGGCGATTGACAGCGAGATTCGCATCGTGTACGCGTTCATGATCGCCAGGAAGCCCATGATGGCGAGGATCACACGCTGCGGGATGATGAAAACTAGAAGAAACCAAGACATTGGTTAGTTGGACGCTGTAGAACATTTGCAATAGAAAGCTAATGAAATAGGCTTAACAAAAGCGAGGGAGTTTCAAGCCAAAATTTATTCCCTCGTTTCAGAACATAAGCCTATGTTCTTCAATCATCTGTTAAGAGCTGTAAAGACTACTATATAAAGTGACGTATTCACCGATTCATAAACTCAAATGAAATTCTGAAGTCGTTGCTGTTCTTTCTGTTCTGTTGTTTCTGATGTTGGAAATATCATGAAGCATGGTTTATAGACAAGAAATTCTTTCACTAGTCTCGACATCAACCGACAAGAGTCATTTGCCATCAATCGACAAGAACGTTATTGTACCTTTGTTACTACTGTAATAATCTTAGAACTCGACACTGTTGCAGATTCACCATTCTCCATCATTCAAAAACGTTTAATATTGTCTTTTTTATCTATACACAGATAAAATTAGTCCCTGACATTCCATAATTTAACCATAGCCAATAAGCCATTGTCCACCGATCGCTTATGACGTCTTAGAGTCATCGAATGGTCTGCATCAATGATCTGTTTGCCTAAATGTTTGACGGCCAGTGTCAATTAGAATCGGCAACCAGCGAGAAGTGAAGCCTGAAGTGTTAAAATGCTACCCTAACAACCGCACGAGACTGCAGCGCACGACAGGTGTGTTTACAACGCCCGTATATTCTCAAGGATTTCGTTGAACCATTTAAGAAGACAACAACACCTTCGTTCCACTCTCACCTTCAAACATTTTGCGTGCTAATGGTTTGGGTCAATTTAAACGATGATATAAAACAAAGGAATATAAAGCGCACACACACAGAACACACAGTGTCCGAATAGGGGAAGAAACCCGATCACTAATGGTACCTACAACACCAATCTATCGAACAGTGATCAATGAACTGTCCTGTTTCGCTCAGAACAAGGAACTAATAATGAGCCTGTTGTTGTTAAAAGAATTCAATTGAAAGAACGCCTGTTATTTAATCAAGTGTGAAGGATGGCGCTTCTCTACGCCGCCGACCGTCTGAGTCGGTCTAGCGTCTAGCGAACGCGTTGTTGGTGAAGTTTGTTTTGCCAGTCGTACTGGAACACTTCCGTGCCAAAATTTGTATGTGGCAAGGAAATGTAATTTAAAAGCAATTGATCTTTAGCATGGATCATATTCTTCGATGAAATATACCTGCGCACCGTTATCTTCCATATTGGTTATGAAATAGAATGTGAAAAGGCACATGTGTTTATTTAATACAATTTCCAGTGTTCCCAACAGATGGAAAAATCCCAACTTCTCATAAGCCCTTCGTTTCGCGAATAAAATCTAGTGCCACTTTCCGAGCGCTTCTCGCTTTGAAGAGGAAAATCACCGGTCGCGTGGAACAGGGAAAATGAATTCTCCCTACCGACCCCTCGTTGCATTGTGTGGATTCCAGTTTTGAACTTTGATCGATATACCATCATCACACGCATGGGAATCACGGGAAACATCGAATGCATACCTGAAACACTTTAAACAAGTTCAGCCGCATGAAAGTCGAGCGAATTAGCAAACCCGCTTCCCATCCGGAAAATCACCAAGAGACAGAGTGTAGGGTGCCGCTTCACTAGACTAGGTTGGATGGGAACCAACGGATCTCGGGTGTAGCTGTTCGCGCGATTTCCTATCGACGATCGTTATTGATTTACATAAGACGCATCAGCTGTTCGGATTCGCTGTAACGGTATCGTGGAGTTTCGAGGTCCCACGCCTACAATGCTCGGAATTAACCCAACATCGATGTGTGTGTACGTAAGTGTGTAGTTCAAACTAATCACTGCCGGTTTATGTCATGACGTCGTAAATTCATCATCCGCTCTCGGACTTAACTTGATAGATCGGAAACCATTGGCAACAAAACCCTTTGTCCCGACCCGGGCATAAGATATATCTTGGCCCGCTTTCCGTCCCCGCCAATCGATCATGGATGCTCCCCGACAGCCGGCAGCAGCTGTGGGGCCACCTGTCAGCACGATAATTTGCTCCCTATCAGCTGTCTAGCGCAGCTTACCGACTATAAAGTAGCTATAAAGTGGGCTCTAATCTCAGATAAGATTTCGCGCCCGATTCCCCTCCAACGGCTCTATATCTCGGGGAGTTGCACCGAATGGGCAAAAGGGAGGCATGCACTCTGGGTATCGATGTAATGCACTGTGGAGGTTGCTAGGTCAATCAACCAACCAGTTATCTAACTCCATAATTCAATTACCCCGATACTGCTGATAGGAGGCAAGCTCGAGCACTCGAAAAAAAAAAGAATGCCGATACAACCTTCCAAAAGAAGGTGCCAGCGGATGGCGATGGGCTGTCCTTCTGCAACTCCCCAGAGAGATGGAGAGATGTGGTGCGAAATCGCGCGCTTGTGGTCAATGCCAACACCAACCACCATGATCAAAAGAGGGAATCCGAGATACCAGACGACTGTAAATAGACAGAGCCGTGCAAATAAATCGCCGGTATAGACATTGGGCGAACGAGATTTCCCAAAAATGGAGGGAATTCCCAACACGACTTGTGAGTTTGCGCAATTATTTACGCATGTTTGCGCAGAGCCCAAAACAATCATCGCAGCAATCTACCGTCAAATTTCTTACATCCAATGCGACACAAAACCAGAATGCTCCAAGATGGGAATTTCCTGGAGTGTGAAGTCCAACTAAGTCCCGTGACCTGAAAAAGATGGAATGCCTGCGACAAGCAAAATGTTGGCGAAGAAAACAAATAGTTACAGTGTCGTGTTGTGCATTCCACAACCACTTGACACTGTTTGTAGTTTCATTATGCCAATAAATGGAATCGTCGGGGTTCGAGTGTTTCGATGGTGATCTTCAGTCCTCAGTCCTTCGGTTGATATCCGTGTCCTAGTTTAGTGCGATGGATTTCCCCCCAGAAGAATTCCCTTGTAACTATTTACAGACACTTTAAACAACTGGATCCGTTTCAAGGGAAAGACAACAACACAGAAATCTGTGCCATAAGAAATCAGCTGATGAGCCTATATATTGTTTCCTCAATATGTAAATAGAAGTCCTCAGCTCTATTTTTGAATGACATCACTATCGTAGATCAATCTTATCCTCAATTGATTTCTTTTTTTATGATTGAAAAATCATCGGACTTTTTTCTTGCGCTCGGCATTTTTATGGCATTACATTTTGATAAGATAATACCAAAGCAGTGGTAGTCAGAATTAAAATCACAAACTACTACTGCTTTCCGAGTGGGAGAGAACTGGTACAGGATGGGAACAACAAAACGGTAGTCATAACTGACCAGATATTTATTTTTATTACACTGTTATCAGCCCTTGGTGTAGCACAAGGGTGATTTTGGGCGATTGTCAGACGGATAGGGATATTGTTTATGAAGGTCACTAATAGAAGCGCATAAAACCACCGACTGACTTTCCGAGGGGTTTCCGTACCGCATTGCAATTTATAGCGTGTAATTTGCTTGACGTCGGTGGTTTTTTCCTCGTTTGTAGTCAGATAATCTTTATCGAAATCGTTCTGTGGACCACATCCCTATCTAGCGTCATTCTTGCCCTCATTTTCCCTTATTTGCATGGGAGTGTTAAAGAACCACAAAGTTGTTAAAGGTACTGTCTTGAAAGGGCCCTCTATTTGCCCTCCATTTTGTGATTTGTAATCATAGTCAAATTTGCCACACGATAATGGTAGGTGCGCGTTGTTTGATTTGGTGATTTGGTTTGTCACACCTTTTTGTTTTGGTAACTGAAGATAGATAAAAGTATGACTCAATTGAAACATTTTTTTAGTTTCGCTGTTTCAATATAAAAGCAAATGTTTCTAATTTGTAAACCAATAATCAAGTTCTCCTACAGTCATGGAAGTTCCTATCAAATAGATAGAAGATCTTCTATAGTCATGGAAGTTCCTATCAAATAGATAGAAAAAATCATTTATCAACTGATACAAAAATCCTAATTTTTAAATGCAAAACACGTCCGACCTAGACGAGCAAATGACATAAAAAACAAAACAAAAAAGCTGGCGGCCAAAAGAAACCACCAACCCGTGAAGCCCCTGAACTTGCGGGCAACCTTCGGCGTCCAATCTTCAGCTGCGGCTTGCACATACTGTGTCAGTGGATCGTGCGTGCGTGCGTGTTTACTTCCATTTTCCGACAGCCTTTTCGGTCTCGTGCTTAACGCTCACGGCACAAGGGAAAACAGAGTTTGTGTGTATGTATGGATTTATTATATTTTTCAAATGTTTTTATTTTTGGCGCACAATGCAGGTGCCATTTTTGGGTTTCGTTTAATATGTTTTCGTTTTGAAAAAAAATAGAAACAAAACTAAAAGCGAAAGCGCACCATCAATCTGAAATTATAGTTGAAAACAAAAGTGTAAAAATTCAAGGTTTCCAGGATGAATGCGGCCTTCATTTGTCATCGCGACATTCTTCTCGCAACTTAAACAAAAATAAGGGGCTTCTTTATAAACGCGGATACCTAGTGTTCCTTCTACAACTGCGAAAACCACTACGCAGACACATCACAGAATCAACTGATTGCTTAGATTTATGCATGATTTCCACTCCTTTTCCCTCCGCCCATTCTCTCGTCGACGTCTTCCGATGATTATGGTCGACGTTTACATTAATCCGATACACTGCTACTCACTTCCGCGTGTTAAGTAACACCTCTCGAGGCGGGGGTTTTCATGTTCAGTACTATGGGCACGAGACTATGCTTGTTTTTACCCAAACGTGCAATTAGAATTGTGCAGTTTTTCCGCGTGTTTTGTATTATGGGCCGGCATTTTTTGTAAGTGGAGATTTTTCACCGCTTTTTATCTATTTTCTGCTCTATTGAACTTCGCTTTATTGAACTTTAAACTCTTCTAATGGCTTGATATAAAATAGCTCCAAATATAAGCTATCACTTGATGAGTAAAAGAAGTCATGATTCAATAATATGACAAAATTGTTATTTCGCTATAATGGCATAGTAATAGTTAGGTTAATGGTACAGAAAAAATTACGCTCTCACTTTGATGGAACATTGTTAATTTGTATCAAATTTGCATGTCGGATTCCGGGAAAATTGCTTAGAAAAAAGGGAAAAATAGCGAACCCTACCCCTGTGGTGAATGAAAAATGATTGCTCTTGGAGCTGCGGTCCGCTGGAGTTTTTTATTTTATTTTTGTGCCTCTTTATTAACCGGCAACACACAAACGTTTCGATCATTTCCGTGCATGATGACGGCACCGTTTCGGCATTCCATTGTGTTGTGACGGGCCGATGCAAAGAAAGAGCAGACGAGGGAAAACTACAACCCACGGGGCGAGGGGTGGTTGGTACATCATAATAAAAAACACCCCCACATAGCGCAACACCCCCCCCCCCCTCAAGCTTCCTCCCCCGCAAACACACGTGACGAGCCGCATTCTATTTTCGCGACAACAATTGTTTTGTCGCGAGCCCTCTTGCCCCTTTACCGCACACACTCCCAAAGTGATCGTGATCGATCGGACGAAATCCGCTGGAGACGCAAATGGTACCGAAATCGTTGTTTGATTACTTGTTTGGGATTTATTTTTAGCTACCGCCGACCATGGACGGGAACGTTTCAGTTGTGCAAATAAAGGAAACGCCAGAGTTCGTTGGCGACCGGAAGGACTGGTGAAAGCTAATAAAATCACAATTTTATTTTAAAAATAATCAAAATTAAATATTCTCTACAATGTGGTCAAAGGTTTGCATAAACTTCTTAAGCTTGTTTATAATGCAAACAATAATTAGTTTGGCTTTATTTTTCACAGTAGTTGGATGCTTTTTGCTTTTTTTTAAAGCTTTTCAAAATAAGAAATAAAATAAACATCTCACTGAACCCCACATAGTTTTGCCTCTACCTTTACTTTTAAAATTTTAAGTGTTTTTATGTGGGTAGTTAGGATTTGCTGTGTAATATATCAAATAAAATAAATTTCTTGTTAGCATGCTTAATGACGATCACGCGGACATCCTACAGGCAAGATAAGTTTAATCTGCCTAATGGATGAGTTTTGTGCGGTCAGTTTTTGATAACACCTGCCTGATTGGATAGTTTTGTTGTTCAGTCGTATCTTTGCATGTGCATCTTATTAGTAACGCTGCTTCTCCTCACTTTTGCTCGGTTCAACTGTGACAAATGAGCTTCACTAATTACTAACCGCTATTGGATACTTTACACGTGGCGTAGTTCACTTTAGTTTCGCACACGTGAGGAAAATTATATAATAATTTGGAAGTTGGAAGTTTAAATTTTTATAAGTTTTGGGTGAGGCACTTTGTCACCAAAAGAATCTCCCGCAGCAAAAAGCAAGTTAAACAGCAAATAAATGATTTCAATCGTTCAATCCTTGAAATGCACGATTCAACCGTTTGCACATCGATTAAGAATCAATGATTGAAAATGTATTATGTTCTACGTAGCACTAGAGTTTTGCAAGCCTATGTCGGGGACTGTTTACCATTCGCTAATTCGCCAACATCAAAGATCGAGCTCGACGAAGCCGACACCGTCTCTCAAAGCCTATGTTCATCGCAATCCATACTTCGCAACCTGTGCGTCCTCACACGATGCGTTGACATTGAACGATCGCGATCGAAATGTGCTTTTTTTATAAAACGATCGCCTAATGCACGCAGCCCAGGGACAAGGCTGGACGCGGTAGCGGTAGAGATGGTTTGCATTTTATCACCCAAGATCTCTACCCTAGCCGTAGCTGATGGATTTAATCAATGCATTTGTGAATGCATTTCCACGGATCGCTGAGACAAATCGACCTTTCACACTCTCGATCATCTCAAAAATGTTTTGTTTAATTAGTAGCATACACTCGTTGCAGCACCCTTTGCTATACAAAGGATAAGGGAATACTGTTTTTTCTACTTTCCAAACTTTTGCTGCTCCTTGGATGATAACCGAACTTATTTTTTCCTTTTCGAAAAGCTTCCATTAACGCTTGGATTGCACTTCAACATAAACGGTTTGTCTCGTTTGGTTTAATCGAATTTACTCACATCGGGATAACCGCTGCTGCCAGCCGGAACTATACATTTTGTTGGCTTGTTTGTTCGAGGCACCAGGTGAAACAATCAATAAAGCGTACCGCTACCACGCACCGGTGAAAACCGCAAACCAAAATCCAACACCCAAAAACCACACACTAGCGTAACACGACGACGACGACGACGACAACGACGCGATCGGCGCGCGCACTTTCGCCAACCCGTAACAAAATCGCGAAACTCTATTGTCGCTGGAGTCGACTGGGTTGGAAACTACTCTCTCGACTCGGCTTGGCCACCGCCTGGGCCCTTTGCCTCCCTTAGACGACACCTAGACCTGCGCAGGTGGTCTGTGTCCGCATTTGGCAGGACGAGAATGAGGCCGTAGGGAAGGCCGTAGCGATCGGGGGCCCTTTTTCCGGCACACTTTGACACTCGACGCACACTGTGTGACGTAGGGTTTCCACCGAGGGTGGCGGGGCTAAAGTTTATTAGGGCGGTAAGTTTCACTTCACTTTTCGGCAGAGGAGGTTTGCGTTCTTATCGTGCGTTGGATTAATTAAAGGGTTTGACAGTCGAAATCGATCGCGCACATCACATTTCAGCAGGTTTCGTGTTTGAGGAAAACTGTCGCTTTTTCCCGTTTTCGCCGGGGGGTCCTCCGTCCAACAGTGACAACCGGAGCAAACCACACGATCGAACTCTCGAAACTCGATAGAGGAAAAAGCTCCTGCTCGTCCGGCGGTTGTTGTCGGCGGTTGGACGTTCGCGAATCGATTGAACCGCTCGGCACGAACGGAACGCTCATAAATAATTGTCCGCGCACCTGAGGCCGTATATCGCGCGTTCCGCAGTGTTGGTACGTCGCGGTGTAGGTGGCCCGCGGCTTATCAGTGTGTGCGTGTGTGTGCCAAAGGGGTTGCCGGGGTTTGGGTGACGGGTTGGCGCGGCCAACGGTTGAAAGCACTTTGCCAGACGAGACGACCGCCGCACGGGACTTAACGAACCGTCTGGTGCCCCGGCCTGGCCTAAAGTTGTTGCCAGTGGGCCCGCAAGTACCCGGGCCGGAACAACTGTCTGGAGGTACGTTCCGTCGGATGCCTTTTGTTTTAGGATCTTTTTTTTCTAATGCTTCTATGTAGTCAAGGGAGGAAGAACCGTGAAAATTGATGTTAAGAGTTGCTAAGCAGTAGCATTAAGAGGTCAAACTGTGTGTCGATTAAAATATGTTTAAGCAAGTGATCGACAGAAACATAGGTGTTTTCACCAGCCAAACCATCAAGGCAAAAAGGTCAGGTCTGTGATCATAAAAAGATACGCAGAAGTTTTCATAGAATTAATGGTGCGAAGTAAATACAACACATCAACGCAAGGATCTGGTATAAGTAAAAATAGAAAGCGATCGAGATTGATTTACACATTGCTAAAGCACATATTTAAAATTCTGGATTTAACGAATTTAATTACACTCATTTATGGAAAAAAAATCGCCAGCAAAAGAAAAAGAGCACTTAATCTATTATATAACAACAAAACAATATATTCAATTATGAGTACCTGTTTCGGCTAAAAATAATAACTAAATAAAAGTCTGAAAGTTTAAATTGCATGCTTCATTAATCTTATCTTGTTTCAGAAAACAATCAACACGATTCAAGTGAACTATACAAATTGGGCAGATCTTTTACAATTTCGAGTAATAACAAATCCTAGCATTAAGTTTAAAGTAAGGAAAAATGTAACCTTGTAACAATACTTTAACCTTTATGTAAATACACTGTACACTAAGCGACTTTTACGTCCGGGAAATTGTACATTTTATTGAAAAGCAGAGAAAATCATATAGAGCAGCACATATTACGAATAGCCTCACGGCCACGAGAGACGAAAAACTTTTTCGGCACTCACTTTTTCGCGACTGTGAGTGCCGAAAAAGTTTTTCAAAATCTGTGGATGGACCACGAAAATGGTAGCGAAAAAAGGGTGAAAATGTTTTGACAGCTCAAATCTAAGCAAACTGTTCTGCCGTGGTGCGTATTATCACCGAGTCTAGCAATTATTGAACGTTTATTTGATATATTAATTAAAGAATTATCAATTTCATCCAAAATCTTCTGATAAAAGACAGTGTTGTGAGTGCCCTACGATAAAGAGCCCGGCCATGGTGAACTTCGTGAAAACGGTGTTGAAGCGAAAAAAAACCGGTTTTTTTCGGGTGAAAAATAATTTTCGCCTCTCGTGGCCGTGAGGCTAATTGTTGTAACTTTTTTTTTTACAATTTAAAATGTTAATTCACTTAATTCACTTTTTTATCATGTAATTACATTTCATCTTTAAAACCAAAATCGAACACAATTCTAGCTAACTTTAGAGGTAAGAGTTTGAGAAATATGTGTAAAACATATCATATCCAAAAAGTCCAAATCAAAAGACATCCATATGCGTTGGTAATTACTCAATTGAGACACATCAGTCCTATTCAGGCGTCAGCAAATCCCACATTCCAGCATGTAATAATTTTGACTCCAAATTGACGGGCTCTTCAAAGAGATGGTCATTAGACAACCACTAGCACCACGCCAACGCCGATAAAGAATGTCCCGTCTGCTGCCGTCAATGAGAGCCGGTTTTCCGTACCCGGCCACTTCACGTCAAGTCGCCCGAGAAAATGCACTCTCGCACATTCTTACAACCACTTTCGTCCCGGATTGGAACCGGGTGTGCGCGGTGACAACATTATTTCCAACAACTTGTGAATCTCCCCGCCTGGAGTTCGCTAACCCGCGGCAAACAATGCTCTCACCTTGACGACGCCCCGTGGGTTTCCGGGGAAGCCGCAAGTTTAACCCGGTGCTCTACATAGCAGCTTCTCCTTTGTGAGAGCGGGGAAAAAACCTTGAAATTCTTCTTCCCCACGGTGGCGAAATTAAGTCAATCGAGTGGCCATTCGCGGGTGGTACTATAAAACCGCCCTGTCCTACGGTAACCCCACCGGCGTTTATGGCTTGGTTTCGATAAAGAAGCGCACGAGCCCCGATAATGTCCTGCGTTCTTCTCTCACCGACCGGCTGCCTCTTCGTTTTGTGAAGTATCCTCGTTGTTGTTGGCACCTTGTTATGCCAATCGGATCGGACGAATTCAGTACCACCCTCTCTCTAGCTCTGAGTGTGATATTTTAATCCCCATAAATCAATCACCGACAACCCTTGCGCATCATCGCCGGATGTCTATCGGGAATCGAACCTCCTTGAGGTGACAGAAGGATTGCGCGTCATGAGTTTGGAGATAGCTCAGAGTGTCAGCATTGGGAGGGAAGGCCTACAATCAATGACGCAGATGAATAGAAAGAACAGCTAAAGAACAAATACAGCTCTAAAAGAAGTGTATTCGTATGGTTTAATCAACAACCACAGATTCAACTCTAATCTTAACTTTGAAGATCATCTATTTTCTCCTTTGTTGGTGTAACCTTTCCTTCAATCCGATTCTTTTATTTCTTTTTTATTCTTCTCTCTGTTGTTGATGTGTTTTTCATATTGACTTTTTTCACTTTTCCAAGTAATTTTTTTACGCTTTGTTATTTCTGCCATATATTCATAGATCATTTGCATATACACTCACTTTCTTTGTAAATTATTACGGACCTTTTTTGTATATTAGCAACAATACTTGGTATTTATTAATCCTTTTAAGCCGCTCCACTATCTTGTTTAGATGTTTTAAAATCATTCTTTGTACCAATATTACATCCTATCGACCTTCCTACGCCACTTTTTAAATATACCATATCAATCGGTAATAATGGACCTATCTCGCGATATCTTTACGCCGATGGCTTCCTCGATTCAAAAATAAAACACGGTTCATTGCCATCTAATGCCAACACTCACACAAAGTTTGCCCAGTTTGCAAAAATGATAACAAAAACCGAACCCCATAATTAGACCAACATCGGTACGATACGGGGGGCTAGTGTTTGCTTCCGTTCCGGGTACATATGGGAAGCATTGCGGGTGGCCGAGGAGAATAAAAGCTGAAGCCCCACAATGCACAAACCAGATCAGGGATGATGTGATGCAATGCAAGTAAATGTGTTTGTGTGTGTTTTACTTTAACATGTGGGACTGATATGATAATTTGCAAGCATTGATCACCCTTCAACAGTTTGCACAAGGAGGAGGGTGGGAGAGGGATTGGCGCAAGAGTGTAGTGCGTTTGGTAAAGTTTTATTTTATGTGGGTTAGAGTATGTTTTATGTCGGCATCGTCGGTTACGCGCCGGATTCAATGAGTCCAAACTGATCAAAACTAGTTTCATTCGATTCAGTCAAGAAATTGGAGAATTTGTTTTGCATAAAATTATACTTAACGCAGACGACGTTCAATGTTACAAAAATAAGCTACTATAAATATCAAACCAACACACTTCCACACACATTTCTTGTTCTATAGAAGTGTCAATAGTATAATAGCATAATTAACGATTCAACACAATAAAAGTGTCTGATTCGCGAACAAACCCCTCGTCAAACTTTCCACTCAACTAATGTGAAGAGAGGGGTAAATTTGTAAATATTGTTCCCAAGCCTACAGTTGAAGGGTTCTATTTCAAATTGAGTAGATCAATAAGTGGTTGAAAGTACACAACGGTTGGTAATAAGTGAGTTTTAAAATGTAGTAAAACACAACAGACTCCCATTATTCATCGCCCAACACTCAATGACGAAAACGCTTGTCGCTCTAATGAGCGTTGACAGGAGCGCTAATCATAACAATTCCCCATTGTTGTGTGCTGCGACATGATGAGAGACAAGATGATAAGCAAGAATCGGCTCCCGTAAACTAGATAAGATGAAGCAGGTCCCCTTCAAGCGTGTGCCTGTGCGCTTGAGAGGACTTCTTTATCTTTCTTCATTTTTTTTTCTATAAATAATGAATGGACAGTAGAGTGGGAGAAGATATTGTGCATTTCGATGGTGGCGCTTTCATTTTCGTGCAGGAGAGTTGCCTACACCCAACACCCTCAGCGATAGTGATCTTGCTGGCGGTCCCCTGTTTGGGAACGATTTGGGGGTTACTATCAGATTGTCCCGTCGATGCCGATAGTCTGACCGTGACCGAGGTGGGAAATGGGACGAGTCTTGTGATGGCTGAGTTCGTAGCGCCGTTCGACTTAACTGGCGTCCTCAAGTCGCGAAGGCCAATGCCAGTATATGATCAATCAATGTCCCGCACTGCGAGGTGTGTTGAAATGTAAAACAACAACCTAGGAGATAATTTGTTGAATTTTAAATTGAAATCCGTTTCTGTTTCAGTTTCTGGCAAAATATCCTAAATTCTACAATCGTTTTTTGTTTAAACAGTATGTAACGTTCATTCGATACTAGAACATTCGGTAAATATTGTCACATTTGTTATACCGTACAATGCAACGCATTCGTACTAGTGATTCATTATAGAGACGTGCATTGCAATCCTGTTTTGCTCACTAAAGTTTCTGACCACATCGTAAATTTAGCTATCAGGAAAAAAAACAGTGAAAATTTACGTACGCAACGGGACGGCTATTTCCGTCCCATGGCATTGAAGGTGCAATAACACCTGTACGACTTCAACGAGACAAATACAAATAGTCATCACACGCGCGTTTGCAATGCGATGAATTACACAAAATGTTATCACGATTAAAATTCATTTAACCTGCTCGATGATGTTGACGCTGCTGGCAGGTGTGGAGCGGAACTAAATAGCTTCAAAAGAAGCGAACATGTGTCATCAGTCTAATTTGATTAGCTGTCACAATAATTGGTACAAAAGATGTGAAGTAAATGAGAAATTCAAACTCTTGTTTTATTTCACAAATAGAAATAGTACAAACAGAAAGGTCCTATTTGGAGTATAATAATGATTGAAGGTGTTCAAAAATGGAAAAGAAAACAACAAATTGTATTTAAAGATAGTTTGCAATATGATTTACACGATGAATTGATAAAAAATAACTTCTAGAAAAGAAAGTATATGTATGAACTCAAACAAATATTTAGTTCAAAAGGTACGTGTGTTATCAATTTAGTTTCATTGGAAGTGCGATACTTTTTGGTCAAACGATGGATTTTTTCATAATTCAAGTTTCATTTTGATTACACATTTCAATTCAATAACACTCTGTTTATGGAATGATTTAGCTGCTTATAAAAGAGTTTATCAAACTACACATGATAGTATGTAATCATGCAGAAATAGTACAGGTCAATCAAAGCATATTTCAAATGTTTTCAAATTCAATCCCTCTTTCTACAGAAACAATTCCCCGCTTAAGATACAACCCCTCGAAACAATACACTCTTCTTTGCGCGATATCTTGTGGACATGTCCGAAGTGCAGTTGGAAGTAAAGTGTCCCTTTTTTAGGGAGTGTCGGCATCACCATCAAAAAGATACTTCAAAGGATCTAAATCTGTCCATGCAGCGCACGATTGTTGCTTCTACATTTATCTAACATTCGCCCCCTACTGCAACGACCACCCTTCGCCCCGCTTTGGTAAACTTCAGCTCCACTCCACAGAAGGCGACATTCCGCTATGTCCGGAAAAGCTCTTCCTCTCCCCTCTCCAAAAAACGACTTTCCAAACAATAGGACGCAGCAAACATGAAACAACGACTACAGACTTCCGCCCCATCTGCCGCCCACTACTGGCAGGACGAAGCGATGAATGTCTTTGTGGCCCGCAGAAATCCGGCCAACCCGGAGCAAGAGCACCCGGGCCAACCGTTTGATGTTAATGAAAATGGAATGAAATTAATTTGCCCACCGACAAACAAGACAACGCGCACCACGCACTTCAAAGACACCTAGCGAGTTCCTTTGATATTTTCACTTCAAAGATGAACCGTGCGCGGCCGTACCAGGGTCGCAGGTTTTCCGGTAGGAATCCTCGTTCGGTTTGGAGACCGGGGCAGGAAGACAGGACTGGTGGAAGTGGGTGCGATGGTGTCTAAGAGATCAGCATGGAGAGACAATCCCCATCCCGAATGCTAGTGGTAGGCGGTTGAGTAAGGTTAGGTTCATTTGGACGCTTTGTGACCGGCGAAGACGAGACGGGATCGAGCCATGGAAGGACTCTAAGTGAAGAGTCCTCCAGAGATAGCTCGTACCAGGGGGAAATTGGGGCAGGACGGCAGCATGATACTTCAAACGAAAGGGAAAGTGTAGATAAAAGTGAAAACTTGGTATTCATAAAGACACAGAACAATCCCATATAAGCTGGTCTTTGGTCGCCTGGTAGCTGCTGGTAGAGAAAAACAGGGGAAAGAAAAAGAACCCCTCAAACAGTTTTATTCTGTACTTTGAGTTGGACGCCAGCTGCCATCGGAAAACAACTTCCGGAGTTTTTTGTTTGCTTGGAGAGCGCGAAATTCCGGTTCCTGGAACTCTCTTCCCCAACCAGTCCAAGTTATTATTCCAACCATGCATAAACCATACCGAACCGTCGAGCAAACGGCCTGGATTAGGTCAATAGCACAGATCAATGTCGAAACCATGGCGAGGGAGGGATGGCTTCTTAAAGCGCACGCCGTCACGTGCGTGACGGTCAGCAGCTGCAGCCGTGTAGGTTCAACATGCAAATGAGCCATGTTCCGTTGCCGAACAGAAGCATCGTCTACACGACACTGCACTAGCGCCTCCGCCACGTCTTCTACGGGAGCGTTAGCCGACATACTAATGGGATGCACTCGCCCTCCTCGATACCGGGGTGATAGCCGGCCAACATTATATTAGGCACGTTGCAATGTGTGTGCAAATTGTGACGAATGATGATCAGTTATCGCTAATGCACTTGTAAATGCGGACGCGTGTAAGTTAGTCAATTACAAGTTGACTAAAATAACTCTGCAAACATCTAAACGGTTCGGTACGGTGTGGAGGGTAGGAACCCTCAATTTCTAGAACTCCTGCCAATGGACGGAAGTGAACGTCCTTCAGGGATGGGATTTAAGGTAAGCGAGTATATCTTGAATACACCAACATCAACATCCCATAATGGATGTTCAAAACAGTTTTAACAATTGGTTTTAAGTTTTTATTGACGTATTGGTTATTCGTTCAAAACTGTAAAACGTTATCAGGAGAAATATTCATCTTAAACTCTGTTTTACCATAATAATTACCATGAACGTACATTATTTGTTGAACGGATGACAGGAAATTCTAAAATTACAGCCAAACATGTCGAATTAGACAAATAATCAATTTCTGCATTTGTGTGGATATTATGTCATCAATATTATAAATTAAAAATTAAAACAACTGTCAATTAATTTCAAAATTGCAGAATCTGATAAAACTGAACAATATTTGTTTGTTTTAAATAAACTTTGTTTGATACAAACGTGGCAATAAAATAGTATATTCATTACTTTTCTTGAAATAAAAAATGTAGTAAATTAATCATTCATACAGAATGCAATGTGCGTGAATATAAGTATTTTTGCAGTACCGTTAAAAAAAGATTGACTCTCACTCTCACAAAATCACCTAATGAACATCATTTTCTTTTTTTACTTTTTTAATGCGATGATACGCCTCTTGAATTCAGCTTCCCTGACTTTACTTCACTAAAGTTGACAATGAAGAACTCTTATTGTTCAAAGTTCAACTGGAAAAGTCATATGCATAGATTATTTGCAAACATTCTAGAGTTAGTTATACAGCCTGGGCACTTAAAACTTTGATTGTGTCAAAGAAGCGCCAACATTTCGCTCTATTATCTTTATTGTCACAACGTTGGTTGTGGGACAATAGTTTACGTTTTTGACCTCTTTTTTTACTGATTGCTGATTCCTTCATAGTAAAGAGTAGATATTGTGTGATTGATGATCGACGAAGGATAATGAATTTGACGTTTACAACTGTGTGTAATTTTTATATCGACTATGGTTCTCACCAGATCATACACAGTTCACCCATTTGTTATCGAGAGTTCAATGCTTACACTTATCTTACAGATTATAGTTACCTCTAGAGAGACATTCTAACCACCGGTGCCGATAGGACGAGTGAAAGTTTTCGGGTAGCACAATTTCCCTGTACTCTTCCGTCACGGCATGATGCTCCTCGAAGATCGCTATCGGACCTTGGACGATTTTTTCCTCTACGATCACCACCGGGCCCAGGAGTTTTCCACTCAACAACGGTGTCCGCTCCCCCGAAGGGCCTGCCTTTGGACTAAACATTTTCACGGTGCACCAACAGGGATCACGCTTCAGTCACACTTGACACACACTACACCACACACTAGAAGAACGAACCGATCCCGCAGGAACCGAACAGTGGTACTAATGCCGGTTAAACGGGGCTCGCTGGTCTTAAAATAAAACCGGTCCATTCGCTGCCAGTTCCGTGGCGGCCGTGGGTGATGACATCAAATTGACTCTGTGATTAACTGATAACGCACTCCGGTAGGCCTCACGGTTGAACTGCTTTCATTTCCTTCATCCGGCACCAGGGACCGACTTGACAAATCTGGACCGAATCGACCTCCATCGTCATACTTTGTACGAGCTCTGGTACCGTTAGGGCGTACACGAGGCAGCTAAGACCGGCAAGATAAGGCAGAGAAAGTTCTAATAAGGAGCACCGAAACAGCAAAAACAAAAAAGGCTCCTTCGCCATTGTAAAAGATTAGAGAAGCGAAAAAAGTTGTTTGTTGGAAATGGAAACAAAAAAACAAATGTGTGGCAGCTGCAAATTCGACTATGTAGCACTTAAACTCATCTTGCAAGCTTCACTGATTGACACTAACACATCGCGATCTTGCCTGATCTCAACGTAAACAAAAAATAGCACAGATGCATAGAGTGGATTTTGTTAGACTTTTTGTTTCGGGTGACAGAAGGTAATTAGTTTTTTTTTACGATCGATACTTACTTTGGCGATTATTGCAAGGGGCTGTAGAATGACTTCATCTAAATTATATGTTTTGTTTGCAACGTGATTTATTGAGCATTAAACGAGCGTGCTTTTCAAAATGATCCAGGCACGTGGCTCGCGTTTATTCGCAAAACCGTGACCATAACCGAAGGGGTTATCGAATAAACAAGCTGATTCGATCACAATGCATGTTAAAAGTTACGTATTTTGTAGGAGATCAATATCATCGATTTGCTTTCGATTGCTAATTGAAACAGTAAATAAATATTTGTTTGTGAATTGTTTTTTAGTGTAAGTAAAACGGATAGATTTTAAAAACTTTTTGAAAATACTAGCTTTGAAAACCAGCCACTTGCGGCGCTGTATATATCAACAAATGGAATGGCGATGGGTAAACAACTCTTTCGATGGATTCATGGGGGGAATCAAAATAATTTTGAAATTCACATTCAAAGTTTCTATACAAACTCTTCTATAATATCGGAGAATTGTCGTCTGGTTGTGTGAGTCAAGTCAAGTTTTTCTTATGTAAATACAGTTTATGGAAGGAAACCAGTAAGGATGGATTTTTGACGTGAACGGAGCTAGCGTGATGATTCCGACTCATCTGTTTCATCCCTAAAACGGATATCAAAACAAAACATGCAGCGAGCCAAACGTCAAAACAACCACAAAATAAAATCGATGTTTTGTTATCACCTTTCGTATCGCTGATCGATGGACGCAAGGAAGACACATTTTCCAGTGTTGTTCGGCCGTTGAAACCGAACCGAAGTGTTCACATTCCGCTCGTTATCATTCCGTGTGTCGTTCGCTTGCGAAACCAAATTAAAACAATGTGCCGATGTGTATTTTATAGTGATAATTTATAGGTTGATGACTAACCAGTGGTGACTAACGAGTTCATTAAAGAAAATACGGGAAGCAAGAATATGCATATCGTCGGGTAAAGTTTTGCTGCGCTTTCGTTGAAAACTCTGCCACCCGATTTGGGAGTGTGGAAATTATTCAAAAGCAAGCCACCATGGAAGCGTTTATGCAAGAGTTTTCCATCCCCAAGCACCAGATACGGGAAACGTGGTGCCCGAATCGGTTCGTCCTGCTGGTGCACAAGTCCTGGCTGCGATCGTTGACCCAGGGCAAGGTGCCGAAAGAGTTCCCCACCTACGGCCTGGCGGACGCACTCGAATGGCCCACGGAAAACGAAACGGGACCATGGAGCAGAATATATGCAACCGTAAGTAGCATTGACGAAAAAAATGAAAATCCCGTTTCTAACCCCCCTCATTCGATGCCTTTCTTCCGTATCGAATTACCGCGTTTGCGCTACGAGGAGTCGGCAAGTCGTAAATCCAAACTCCCGTTAGCCAGCGATTATAGCCACCATTTCCCATACGGTTTCATAACACAGTTTTCCACTGGTGGAGTTGCGATTGAGCGCGTGCCTCGATTGGTTTTTTTTTTCTCCTGCTGGCTTTCCATGTCAAAACAAACCCACCCCCTTTTTTGCTCGTAATGTTTCATGTGTTTACGCACACCAAGGAGAACAATGCATCGTATGATATCGGTTATGTTTCGCATGCTTTTCCACGCCGGTTTTGAAAAGAAATGTAAACAAGTTTGTGAGCTGAGCAAAAGCAAATCAATAGTGTCTGTAGTGATATAGTACTGACTATTTATTCCTTACATTTTAGATTGTCGTTTTTTTATTTAAAAAGTAGAGTCAAATAACGTTTTTGATTGCTTGAATCTTTGATTTTATTTGGTTGAGCTCTTTTATGGTTCTTTTGAAAAACTACCATTACCATTATATATTATACTTTTCCTCTATTTTTAGGTATACAAAAAACAAAACTCCAAAGTAATCCCACTGCCGAAAAACAAGCATTTAAACGGAGCATCCGGGTCTGGTACGAACGATCTGCTGAATTCACCCCTTGGCACCACCAATGGCGACGGTGATGACCCGCTGCATTACTCTCAGCTCCTGCAGTACGTGTCCACCACAAATCACAAAAACGCTTGGAAAGCGGCCTATCGAAAGTACGCTGAATCGCGGCCTGAAAACATTCCCTCGACGTCATCAGCGCCACCGTACGCCGTGAGCAGTGCGTTCAGCGAGCGCGATCCGTATCATCACCATTCCAGTGTAAACAAAAGTACAAACGGCAGGAAGATACCGCTACCAACGTCGACCGCGTCCACCGATGGGGGAGGTGGTGGTGGTGGGAACGGGGTCGTTGGTGGCACACACATATCAGCGCCAGGAAGCCAACCGTCCACACTGCCCCACGATGTGGTCTTTCGGGAGGTGTTGGCGCGCGCCTTCGGTTGTCCTGTGTTGCAGGGCAAGGAAGACCATCCGTTGGGATCACTACCTCCACCCGGTGGTGGTGATGGGTCGCAGGCCAGTGCGAATCTCTTTCCCGTGTTGGCAACCATCGAGACGGGTTGCGCGTTCTACGTCCTGTACGATCTCTACCTGGCGAACAATCTGCTCGACTGTGTCACCTACAGCCCGGCGATGATGGAACGGTCCTACAATAAGCCCCTGTTCATCGTCTACCAGCTGCTGCAACTGATGAAAAGCTTCCACGATCGGGGGCTTAACTTGGGAGACGTTAGTCTGAAGGACATCTACATGACGGAGAACCTTTGGGTGCGCGTTATGCCGAACCTGGAGGCGAATCTGCTCGAGTACGACGAGGAGTTAATAAGACAGCTCGGAGAGCTAACCATTACCAACCAGGGGCCGGCGGGTGGTCATCAGCCGGGAGCGACACTTATGCGAACGTTAAATGTGAAAGAGCTCGAGTTTCGGCATTCGCTGCGAGAGTACTGCGAAATGTGGTGCCACGGGCACCTGTCGAACTTTGATTATTTAACCATCCTGAACAATATGACCGGGCGGAGGGTTGGATGTGCCGAGTACCACCATATCATGCCGTGGGTGACCGATTTCTCGTCCCGTTCCGGGCAGGCGTGGCGTGATTTGAAAAAGTCCAAATTTCGACTCAACAAAGGCGATGCTCAGCTTGATCTTACGTTTCAGGCGGCCTCGGCACTCGTGGGTGGTTTGGGAATCGGTGGCCATGAGCAACCGGGTAGTAGCAGTCAGGTCACTGTACCCCATCACGTCTCCGACGTACTGTCCGAGATTACGTACTATGTGTACATGGCGCGTCGAACACCGAAAGCCGTACTCTGTAAGCACGTCCGGCCAATCTGGGTTCCGGCCGAGTATCCGGCCACGATCCAACGCCTCTTCGAGTGGACACCGGATGAGTGCATTCCGGAGTTCTTTACCGATCCGGCCGTGTTCAAGAGTATCCACGAGGATCTGCCGGATCTGGAGATTCCCAGCTGGTCGAGCTGCCCGGAGGACTTTGTGCTGAAGCATCGCGAGCTACTGGAGAGTCAGTACGTGTCCGAGCGGTTGCATCACTGGATCGATCTTACCTTCGGCTACAAGCTGACCGGGACTGCCGCCATCCGCTCCAAGAACGTTTGCCTGTCGCTCGTGGATAAACATCAGAATCTCTGCCATCGGGGTGTCGTGCAGCTGTTCGGGTGTCCCCATCCACCGCGCCAGTTCCCTACGGCCTGGAATGGAAAGACACCACCTCGGTTGCAGCATTTACAGCACGAAACGAATCGCCGGCTAACGCGCAGCACTGAAGATCTCACCCGGGTGCACGGATTCCCTCACTGCGCACAAATCGATGGCGCTGGATTCTCCGCCTCGCCGATGCACAGGGATCGTTCACCGGCGACGACGATGAGTTCGCAGCAATCCTCCGCCGCATCCTCCTATCGCCACTCCACCCAGAACCTCAAGCTGTCCGAGTCGAGCTACAATATTAACGTGCATCAGACGAAACCATCCCCCGGTTTGATCGTGCTCCCGAGAACCTACAACCCGATCGCGCAGCTGACGGCGGTGGAAAATCTCGGCACGTTTCGGAAGAAAGTGTTCCACTCGGGTGGGTTCGATCGAGAAGCGGCGCGCCAACCGGACGAGTACGATCTGTGGTGTTCCCGGATGGACGCACGGCCGGTTAATGCCGGTGGGAACGCATTCGTTAACCGTATTTTCACTGAAGTGTACGAAAAGACACTTCAGAAGGATCGTCCCACCGGAAGTGGTGGTCCGGATCAACAAACGATGGCCACATCGAGACAGAATCTCAAGCAGCTGCTACTGCTGCAGCGAACCAAAGATCTCAAAGTGCTCGGCTGTTTGATGGTGGAGATTTTTCTTGCTCCAAAGTTGCTGCCGCTTGGAAGCTGCCTACGGCAGGACTTTGACAACCGTTTGGACGCCTGTACGCGCCTCGTAGCGGACGAAGCAAAGTCACTACCTCCCTGCATCCTTACGATCGTACGTCAACTGCTCGGGATGGAAGGTACGACCGCAATCGGGGATGAACCCGTCGGCCCCGTGGTTACCGATCGTGGACTGCCACCTCCTACCCCTCATCAATTCCTTCAACCGCTGCTCGCGAATCTTCTCATCCCGTTTCCCCCGCACTATCACCGGTTGTATCAAACCATCCGCGCCCTTGGTGCCTTCGACGAGTGTCTCCATCTGCTCGAGCTGCAGACGTTTTTCGAATGCGATGGGAAAAACTGTTCCCGGTATGCGACACTCGATAAAGCGCGCATCGACTACCGGAGGCTGATCGCCGAGTGTAAGGTGAACGCGTGCTATGCCCTTGCCGATCCGCTGCTAGCTCCCAGTGGCCACGGGGAACAGTATTCCGCCGTCGAACTCCTCCTGCCGCACATTGTCGAGCTGATCCTCCACGATGACACATCCATTCCGGCTGCCTGGAACCTGTTCGATGTGATCGCGACGGCACTCGGTGTACGGAAGACACAAGCGTGTCTCCTTCAACCGATCCTCGCTCTTTACGATTCCGACGAGATGGACACGATTGTGGGAGGCAATGTGCGACCACCTGGTGGCACGAAACAGCCAGCAGCCTCGTCCGGTGGCGCACCACTCGGTATGGTTGGTCCCCGGGTGGACGGTAGTACGGTGACACCGGTCTCTTCCTTCTCGCTCAAGTTCACTCCCCGTAACACGTCGTTCAAGTCGAAAAAATCGGTCAAACTCTACCACCACAGTTTCCTGCTGAAGCTGATCGTGCGCTTTGGTTTGCGCTGCTTTCTCGAGCACTTTGTCGTGCCACTGGTCGAAGCGGTCGGTGGATACCGCGACGGGGACTTCAATCCATCATATCACGTCCACGAACCGACCTGGGGACCATCGGGCGGTCCGTTCGGTGAGTTCCGCAAATCCCGATCGTACAGAAGCTTTAAGCTGAACGCTGCCTCGACGTCCACGGTGGATGATCCTTCGATCGGCCCGGATGATGGTGGTGGACCCGTTGTAGCTGTGGACCCGGAACGCGAAGCACCATCCCTCTCGAACACGCTCGTTTCGCCGAACTGTTCGGATAAAACCATCTCACCGACGGTGGCCGGCAGCGGTTTCAATCCGCTCGACGAGGATGATCGCCACGACGGTGGCTCGCAGGAGATGTTTGCCTTCGATGAGGATCCACAGGCGAAACGTCGGAGCACGGCGACGATCGAGGACGACGAGGTGGTGGAGCATGCGATGCGTCGCATCATCGACGATCAGGACGATCTCGAGGGTGGGTTTGAGTTGAAGCTCAACCACTCGCAGGCGGAAGAAGCTTTCGAGGACACGGACGGGTTAACGCAGAACGAGCTAAAGTCCCCGACCATCCCGATACCGTCGTCTTTCCGGCGTAGCATTGAGTTCAATTCGATCGGGTGCGAAATCGGAAGCAAGAAGAGCATCGATTCGGGGGAATTCCTGGCGAAAACACCCGAGGTGTCCTCGTCGGTAAAGGGATCGGATGGCGCTTCAGTGAAAGAGCTGATCGTAGGAGGGACTGAAGGAGGCCCGCACCGTGGATCGGTAGCTGGCTCAAGTGGAAATTCGGTGTTGAACCGCACCAAATCAACCGACTCCAATAAGACGCGTTCCAATCGAATCTCGGAGATGAGCTCGGAAAGTATCATCTGGCTGTCGCATCGTCTCGGACCGGTCCTCACCGCCCGGTATCTCTCACGAAACCTGCTCAAAATGCTCACCCTCTGCTACATCGGTGCGGAGAATCTTTTCCCCGGGGCTGCTGCCACCGGTTCCGGTCGGGAATCCAGTGCCGATTCCTCACCCACGGGACCGCCGGGTGGAGGACCGGCCGGACTGAATCACTTCTCAATCGCCGAAGGATCCGTAGTCGGCGACGAAGCTGCGCTTCGTGTGATCGATTGTCTCACATCAATCTCGGCGCTGTTCGGGGAACACTTTATTCTCGTGCAATATCTTCCGCACATAAGCGAGGTGATTGCCCTCTGCCGGAAGAAGATCACGCCAACGCTCGAGGGTGGCCTCATCAGTGCGCTTCAGCTGCTCAAGTGTCTCGTACCGTACCTCAACGATTCGACCGTGATGGAGCAGCTGAAGGAGGTGTTTCTGCGCCAGATACTACACCCCGCGGTACGATTGCTCGAATCGTCCAAGTACACCATGCCGAACGGGTTTCTGGCTCGCTCGGTGCTCGCCCGTAAGCTAATAGACGCCCTGTACGTCATCTCGGTGCGAATCGGGCGCGTGATGACCCGCGAGAACGTTTGCATGCCGGCCCTGCAGCGATTCTTCCTCATCTTCGACAAGGCATACGCACGGCACCAGGAGTACTTTCCTCCCATGGCAACGACGGAAACGTCCTTCGGTTCGCAGGTGGCCGAACAAGAGCGTGATCCACCGTTCGGAAGCTGTACACCGCCGAGCGCGCTGCTCCTGCTGGAGAAGCACGGGAGCGCCACGTCGGCGGGCGATGCCGCGAGTCAAGCGAGGGCGAAAGCGATGGAAGAAATACGGGACGTTTTTACGCCGAATCTGGCGTACTGTAGTTTCGTTCCGTTCCTTCACTACCTCGGCCAGCAGGAGATGGCACAGTGCGTACGCAACCTGCCGCTCATACTGAACCTATGCCACGAACACGAACAGATGGACTACGGTGGAAGAGTGGCGTCGTCAAACCAAAACCATCAGGGTGACGAGTCGATGCAAAGCGACCCATCGTCGCTGGAAGACGAACGGCAACAGCAGCTGGATTCGCTCAACTGCTCCAACAGCTTCGGTTCCAATATCATCGGCAATCGGATCGAAGGTGGTGCCCGCCAGGGAACGGGAAACTCGTCAGGCGTCACAACAACGCCGTCCCGAGTGGACCCGAAAGACCTGTTGGGGTTGGTGACGTACCGGTTGGAGAATGTTAACAGTGCCCGCAACTTGCGTGGTAACTGGCTCGCATACTGGGAGCATGAGATCGGCCGGTCGGAGAAGGACACCAAGCTGAACCTGAAGCAAATCAAACTGCAAACCTACACCGGGCACTCGAGCTCGATCAAGGCCCTGCTGGCGCTGGACAACGAGAACAGTTTTATCTCGGCCTCAAAGGATAAGACGGTGAAGTTGTGGTCGCTGCGTAGCGAGGGTGATGGAACGAAGGTGTCCTCCTGTCAGTTCACGTACGCCAACCATCGGAAGTCGGTCCATTCGTTGGCATTCTGTGAAGCGCTAAGGTGAGTGCTATGGTAATCTTTTGGGATTCTTTCATTCTAACAACTTTATTGTAGGCTTACAATCTCTTGTGACTCCGGCGTGCATCTGTGGGATCCCTTCGTAGGCTCCCAAATCGGTCAGCTAGACGTGCCACGTCATTCCCCGGTGTCGGTCGTGAAGACGTTCCCTTCGCCCAACTGTCTGGTGCTCGCGGGAACAGCCGACAGCTCGGTGAAGCTGATTGATGCGCGCACCTTCAGCTACTGCCACGAGTGGAAGATCGCACACATCCCGGCGGGAACGGTGCGCACGATCGCGGTGGCACCCGGATCGCACTGGATCGCGGTCGGGCTCAATACCGGGCACATCGGTGTGGTTGATGCCCGGACCGGTGGTATTATCTCGTCCTGGCGCGCGAACGATAATGATCTGCTGCAGCTGTTAGCCCCGAACGATGGCCAGCTCGTCAGCTCCAGCTTGGATCAATTGCTGGGCGTGTGGAATCCAAACACTGGACATCTACAGTTTCATATGAGGTGAGTTGTAAACTGTCCTATTTCTTTCGGAAAGATATATTCACCTGGTTGTGGTTTATTACAGGAACCGGCCGGAACCGGTCCACTGCATGGTGAACAACGGCACGGAGCTGATCGTCGGGACGCCAACGAACCGGATCGGGGTATACAGCGCCATCGCCCCAGACTCACCGTACTCCTACACGAAGCTCCGCTCGGAAACGTTCCGTGGTGTGCTGACCAGCTTCGCCCTGCTTCCGCTCAACCGGATGATGCTCGTCGGCGGTGACAATGGGACGATCACGCTGCTGTGTTAGACGTTGACGAGGCTACGATGTTAACGGAAATAGCTGATTATTATCGGTAGTGATATTATTATGAACAAAAACAAAACTTGCGTATGATTTAACACATTTTCTTTTGGTTTGGCACGAGTGTCCTCAGGGAAGTGGGAACGTGTGTGGCCGTGTGTGCGCGCGTGTTGTGTATGTGTGAGTGTGTATTTACGTTGGCAAGACAAATGCGTTTGAAATAAACCAAAACTTACTTTCTAAAAGTGACCATGGCGTGTCCTTTAACTTGGCAGAGTCACGCGTAAGCAAAAGAAAGGAACTTCAAATATTAATTATTAAAACGAAATTCGTATTGTCAATATTCCATTATCTTGCGGGATAACCAAACAATTCTAGGTTTCGATAACTTCTTAACACTATGCCAACCGATTACATCATATGGTGTTATAACAAACGTATCGGTTGATAGCCGATCACACCATTGTTACTCGCTGTAAGTTCCAAAGTGTAAGTGTAGCAGCATTCTCTACACTCATTTTTTGAAGCAACGTATCATATGTGAACTTGAAGCTCCATGGTACTATCCGTTATGACGTTGTCGTCCTGACTGTTAGGACGTGCGTCACTACATGGACCCTCACACTCTTTATTTTTTACGGTTTCTCTCCACAATATTCGCTGACGATTTCGATCCTCTTGCGGAACTAAGACATTTGCACCACATCGACCACGAAGGCCTCCGGCCTTATTCTGTATCTGTGAAGAACAACTTATACGTCCCGTCAACAAGATATCGTTCAAAGTTAGATCGGTATCACAACGAAATGTCCGTCTTGTCATGTGTACCTCCTTATTCGGTCGCCTTTCTTTATCTGCGAACTGTTTTCTACGAACTTCCTTTTTTCGAAGTTTGCCACCTTGAGTAATTTTGCCCAAGATCGTAGTCAACCAAGCAGAACCAAGTCACCTCAGACAATTACTGGGACTCCTTCCTTGCCGCACGCTTGAAAGTTATCCGTCTAAGTTCGAAATCAATAAGGGTTTGTTTGTCAGACTGGTATCTTACAAGGGTTTAGAAAGGTATATCCCAGGATGATACAGATTCCTGGAGCTTGTCCATCCCAAATACTAATACTAATACGATTCGAGTTGACTCCTCGTCAGACCACTGCCTTGAAGTAATCCCTTCATCGTGATATCGATCAGGTAGCGCCTGACACCTCTACACCTCTTTTGTAATTTCTCTCCACTAGTTTGACGTGGTCAAATAGCCTGGTAGCTTATTCATGCTACAATGCCAACAAATATTGAAATTTCCTAATGTCTGACATTTCTGCATCATACACCATTCCGGTGAAACGATTTGCAAATTTAATCCACTTTATACTATCGCCTTGGAATGTGGTTAAATCGATTTCACTTGAAGCACAGTTTTATCGGTCTCTGACATTTTGTAAACTTTTTATTTCCGAAAAAACGGATTTAAGCCTTTTTCAGAACCTGGTAATCTTAATCGCTTCTATAGAAGCACCCACATATCAATGACAAAATGTATCTTTCCGTGAATCAACAGGAACGTGATAAATGCCTCATAGTTCCGTACCGTCATCCGCGTCATGATCTTTCGCCGAAACGTGAACGCATTATCGTCGCAGTGAAAACGGCTGTATGTTAAATCGAACACACATGAAACAACATTATTGTTTCTATTTCATATTATTTATTTTCCTAAATCACTTTTCTAACTACTGAACAAACTGACCATCACGCCACTGTGTCCAATACCTACAGGCATTCCTTTATAGGCACCGGTTGATCGTATTGAGCAATGTGAAGGCTCCTCCACGACGTTCGTCCATATCGATCGTCCACACCATCGCACCGCCAAGACTCTCACGTTGTATGTACTCGCACTTTTGTTGAATACTTCTCTTATTGTCAAATCCTACCCACTGGTCACCGGAAACAGCATACGGCACGCATTGTTCACTGTCCCAACGTGTTTCCGGGAAGCGGTCCTGAATTTCATAGTACGCTAGGATGCCGGATTCCTTTGTGTAAGGTCCAGTATGTCCTGCTCCCCTGGCATTAGCCCGGAATCCATTGTTGCCCGGGTTGGAGAGCGTGAAAGTACGCCCGAATGTGGCAAGACCCAATATCAACTTGTGGCTTGGGGCACCCTGGCGCTTCCAGTACCGGACGCTGTGGTCGATGTACAACTGTTTTTGGAACTCGCTATCTGACGAACCGGAGTAGAGCGGTGCGTTGTGTCCGGTGTATGCGTCCCACGATCCGTTGTAGTCGTAGGTCATGAGAAGGATATAGTCCACGTTCCGGGCAATGCCAGGAATGTCGTAGGACTGGGACGCCCTATACTCGCTGGGTCCCACGGAGACCGTCAATAGAAGGCCATGTCTACCCAGCTCGGATGACAAATCGGACAGCATCTGAACGAAGTTGTACCGATCGCCAGACTCCGGAAACTCCCAATCGATGTCCACACCGTTGAAGTCGTGGGTATGGCAGAATCGACGAGTGTTCTCAGCAAACGTACGCCTCAACGAAGGATTGCCTGCTATAATATAAAACATTCTCTCGCCTAAGTTGGCGCCTCCAATGCCGATGAGCGTCTTCAGACTCGGATTACGATTCCGCAAACCGTTGAACTCCGCAAAGCCTAGGTTGTAGTCCACAATCCGCACATCGCCTCTGGAAGTGGGACTAGCGAAAGCATAGATAAGATGAGTGCAGGAGTATGGGTCGATGTCCTCTGCAGTGTATTTTCCCTTTCCGGAACGATATGTTGCCCATGATCCATAGTAACCGAAGATTAGTTCTACCAAAGATAACACATTTTTTTAAATGTTAGTGTCCTAATATACTAAAAAAAACCTGTGTAAATGAATACTCACTACTTGGCATTTCGTAGCGTTCGCTGAATACCTCTGACCACAAGGAGAGCTACCGGCAGAATGAGCGGCCGTATTCTTCGGGATCGGTTTAAATAGCATCCACCGTTCCGATCGTCATAATTTAGTGTACTGCTTAGTGCGTGTGTTGGTCTGACTGATTTTATCTTTCAGCTGCTTTGGAAACACATTTCCACACGTTTTATCATGTCCATACAACTATGAATTGAATCGAATACTTTTATAAAATCTGACAGTGATACTACAACTTTTTTTTTTTTTTTATGTGGCACGACATCCCCTAGTGGGACAAGGCCTCTCTCCGAAGAGAGTTTGTGTGACCGAAAGACGGTATATTATAGATCGGTGGTCAGCCGTTCGTAATACCGGAGGGTGCCAGACTCGAGATTCGATCCCACACCTGTGGTGTGGTGTTTCCTCGCGCTACCGCTGCGCCATGGGCACCCCCCGATACTACAACTATTAGAACAAATTGATATAACTGCAATTGATTGCTATCATTGAGCATTCTAAAGGGAGTTTATTGGTTATTTGATTCGCTTCCACTGCGCCACTCTGCTTTTATTACACGTACTGAACAGAATATAGATTACATCCGATGAGACTAACAGACAGACAAAGAATACACAGTCTACTACATAACTATAGCCTACTCGATTGTTGAAGTTGTAATCGCAAACTCAACACTCCTCCTCAATTACAACCGCTTCAACAATTCCTTTAGGTCAAACCTAACAACCTAGATAGCTTCTTGAATTTTGTTGTTCCTAGTGGCTTGGTAAAAATGTCAGCCGCCATGTGTTCTGTGGGACAATAAGTGAGCTGCAACATTCCGTTTTCACACACCTCCTTGACGTACCGTTCCTTAGTATCCACATGCTTCGAACGTCACGAAGTTCGCTCAAATTCAACGAACTTGATACAAGGCTGATTGTCTTCCCTTATAGCTCTTTTTTCGAAAAAATAGCCCTAACTCTAGCTTATTACCAAAAAAACTCTGAAATGAAAGTGAATAAAAATTCGTTGAGATGTAGAAGCTATGAATTCTAAACTGAGAAACTGTAAGATAGCTTTAGATACCGAACTTATCAGACTGTTGATCTTGGCAAACAATATTTGAAACAACTTTTGCCTATCTGTTGGAACCTTTGATAAATCTAGAAACGTACTTAAAAACTGGAAGCGCTTACCGGCAACCTGTTCCCGTATTAGTCACACATAATCATGTCCCACATAATCAGTCATTGCATTTATTTATATCACAAAGAATCGGTTAAATTGGTGCAGAAAGAATCGGTTTAATCGTGAAAACGTTAAATTGGTGTTCGCGAGCTTCAAACGATGCCTTTTAGTGTATCAAACAGACTCTTAGCCTTGGCAAACGATATTGCAAACAAATTTTGTATAACTATGAGAACCATTTGACAAATCTAGAAACGTATGTAAAAAACTGGAAGCGTTTATCGGCAACCTGTTCCTGTATTAGGCACGCTGTTTCACATAATCATGGATTGCATTTATGTATATCAGAAAGAACGTGCTAGCATTGCACTTCTTTGATCGTGTATTGCATTCCATCACTATAAGATCTGGCTACCATTCCATGTATGTCGTAATTTTCTTTTTCTTTTTATAAATAAGTCGTTCCCTTTCAATTGAAGCTGATGTTCTACAACAAGAGACGAAGCAGTGCAACACGTCGGCACACATTTAAGCGCAATATTCGTTCCCTCTTGCGACATATTGCTTCGATTTACGTGACACGCGAAGGAATTCAAAGCGTGTTAAACATTTTGTTTGTAACGCACCGTACCAGGCAAGCAAATTTGACGACCCAAGCGGTTTTGGCGCAAGATTCCAGCGCGAATTGCTGATACACTTCCTAGCGTGTGCTCATTTTTAAAAATAGGAAACGCAACAGTTCGTAGCAGACGTACTTATCGATAGGATTGAATTTAGAAGAATTGAACTAATTTAGATTAGTTTAATAGTATAATTGATGAGAAATGCAATCGATCCTATCGTTTGCTTTGATGCCTTTCGCCCATTTTGTGGTACGGAAAAGTCGTGTTAACAAATCACGTAGCGTTGGTTTTCCTCAGCGAAAAAAGCTGACAGAAGAAAACACAACGCATCCTAACGCTCCTGGCGTCCTGGAAGCAGCACTCGCTTTACCGGCATCGCGCGATCACCCGGCGACCAGCAGCAAAAAGGGGATGTCCTCCGTTTTCCTACCGAATGCCGTTCGGTGCGAGATGCCGGTCTGTTCCCGCGCTGTCGGCGGAAGGCACGGCTATTTGCCAGCGTAGGTATGAGTAGCAGCAACGCCAGCTGGCATACGGCGTCACACTCCTTCCAACGCTGCTTGCTGCCGATGCTGCGGTCCGTGCCGGACGGTGCGGAAAAAATCACATGTTTTCTCGCCGCGGGTTCGCGTTCGGCAGCGTTCATTCATCGAGATGAGCTTCATTCAAGGTATTGTTAGTGCGTGGATGTGTTTGTGCTACCGCGACATGGCGATCCGAAGCTGGATCTCCTTCGAAACAGCCTCGGTGTGGGGTGAAAACAACGCGCCAATGTATCGAGTTTCCCTTGCGTTATCCGCGTTACTCGGCCAACGTTCATGCGACCCTGGTTGGGCGGTGGTGCTAACTCTCTCTCTCAAATTTCTTTTATTATTGTTGTTGTTGGCGAGGATTTGCACATGCGTTTGCTAGCGCCTCGAACAGGAGGTACGTGGCCGTAGTATGTAGGTTTTCCTACGATGCTTTATTCCTCAGCCTCGCCGAGGGGCTTGAGAAAATGAATCGAAACACATAACAAATGAAACAGGTTGACGGGGGAAAAAACACGAATGGTTCATGTCATGTTTATTTGTTATAAAATAATTTCAACTGCCTGTGAACGAAAGGAAAAGCAAACAGCTTCCCTTTTCCTCTCCGACAAGCACAGCTGGTTCTAACACGCCGGATTCATCCTATACCCGCACGACCGTTAGAAACGTTAGTTCACCTTCTGCTCGTGTCTGCCAGCCGGGTAGATTCTGATTAAGTTCGGTACGAACCGGGCTTCGTCGCCTACTTGGGCTTGGTGTGACGATATTCTTTCCTCCTTTATCCTGCATTAGAAACCATTAGACAACCGCTCTCGAGGGGCCTCCGTTGCTTGATGGCTTTAGACGGATGGAGTTTAAATCCGCATAATAATCTCCACAAACCCCCTACCGATTCGATATTCGAGACAAACAACTCCACCCGGTTTTCGGAACGGACGGTTCGGTTCATCATCCGGTTTAGCCGCTTGGGATAATACATACAAAGCCGGAACACGATCCGACAATCTAATGCATTGAATAGCGTCGAAGGTTTGCTGGGAGGTAGCCTGAGTTGGCCACTCTATCGTACACCGCACCACTGCGTAACATTCCGGTGTTGGCGGCAAACCAGTTTCTAATACGGTCGTAGTTGTCTGGGTGTGTGCGCTGGACCAGATGCTTCATCTATCGCTACGACGACGACGACGACGACGACGATGGCGCCGTAGCGATGTTGCTACACACACGTGGATGAGCAACGTGTGGTACCAGGCGCAGCATAGTGCAGCCTCGCATATACAACCACCACCACCACCACCAGAGATCGATCCCCATGGCAACGGACGACGAACGGCGCGCGCTTTTCTAATCACGTCTAAGCAACCCGTGGCCGACGCGGGCTGCTCATGGGCGCCTGGCAATGGATTTAGTGAGAAGGTGAGTATGAAAGATAGGAACGAATAGAAAACGACCTTTTTTCTCCTCTAATGCCACTTCTAATGCTCGGGCACCGCAAAGGGTGGGGATATTGCTTGCGGTTTTTAAAACTGCGATAGTAGTATTCAATCCCTTCCCTCGCGTGAACGATTCCCCCGAAACGGAAGGAGAAGTTGAGATGCTGTGTGTCGCTTTCCCACTGTGTAGAAGGTCGGCATGTTTGTTTCCAACCCAGCAGCTGATGATCATCACATGGATGCGTGAGAACCAGCATCTCGGTCCAGTGAATGAGATAAAAATGTTCCTAGGTTGCTATGCTCGGAGGAGGCTGCCTGGCTCTGAAGCCCCACAGCCGGGTTGAACGAACTTCCGGCTTGTATTGAATCTCGTCGACGCACCAAAGAGAAGGGATGGATGCTATGCACTGCTACGAGGGGAAATGGAAACACCATTCCGTCGATGGGGAGAGTAGGGAAAAACTCGCTTCGGTGCGGTTCGAACCAGATGCATGGGGTATACAAACAAAACGGGGATTTTTCCACTCCGGGCGTTGAAATGAATCGAGGGAAAACTGCTTCTAGCCGAAAAAATATACCATTTGCGGGAAAACCAAAAGCAGGCTTTAGAGAAAGTCAAATGTTCATAGTTTAAACAAATAGATAACTTAAAGTACTTCAATTCCAACAATATCAGTCACATCTGTAAATGTGTTCGAAAACACAGTAAATGGTTAAAGTTTAAAATGTGTTCACGTCAACGATGGGAACACTTTTCCCACGCGAGAACGCAAACCATCTGCAATTGCATGAAAATGTAGAAAGAGCGCATGTTTCCACCCCCACCACAGGACTATCGAAAATGTTGTGTTGCTCGAATAGTGTTCAAGTTGTTTTAAAACGGCACACCTCCTGAAGGCGGCCGGGAGAAGCCGCGAGGCAGCATCCATTACGATGGTGGCATCCTAGACTTGGTAGTAGTAATAGTAGAAGAGCGTCGTAGTAGAAGTGTGCGTCAGATTGGCACACTGAAATGCCGTTAGAGAAGGCACGTGCGGCAGAGTGCCGAAGGAATGTTGTCGTTGGGTTAACAGAAAAGTGTACCTGAACACAATACTCAAACCAACAGAACTCTTTTTATGTTTTTCGTGAAATCAGGAACATGTTGTTTGTGTATTTTTGTCCATAGAAAACCAAAAATTGATCAAAATATACGAATTACACATTCGTACAAAATAGTTTACCAATTTTCACAATTTTCTGTGAATTACATAATGTACAAGTTGTTTTTTAAAAGCTTGAAAGCTATTTTTTATATCATTGACTGTATATTATTATTTTTATAATTTAACGTGTCACACATGGACGAATCCTTTCAAGTTACTCAAGATGGAATGTTGTAATACTGTTAAAAATATAAGCTGCTTTCAATACGCTAATTCTCAGTGTCAAGGTGTTTTTCCTCAAAATAAAAACAGAAGAGCTGAACTGAATATGTATTAGTTGTCGTTTGTTTTGAAAGTTTTTACCACAATTTAATGTTTTATTATATTCAGTTTGATTTGGTGTTTAAAACTGTATTGCTGCTTTTGTTCTTTTTACAACTTTTCATTCATCGTTGAAGTTCCGAAGTTTAAAACATGTTTCGCGGTTTATTGCCAGTCATGTACCCAACATTGAAAACAAATTCCATAAGCATTTTTCGGTCAACCCAAACGGCTTCCACCACCCCAAACATGCGTCGGCTCCAACAGATTGTGACGCTCGAGATGGTACCTCCTGGTGGCGTGCGGCCCTGGTCGCGACGGCGCTTACTATTTAACAATTACACAAGTCGTCTTTACTCACAAACCACTCCGCGTACCAAGATTGGCTGCCAAACGGTTCGCTCGCGGTCACTAAGAATGAAAAGTAGCGCTGTTTCAAATCGCGTTCTTTCTATCGCCCAACCCCCTTTTCCCCATCATGTCGGCAAGCGCCATTCATGTTGGCGCGTTTCTTCTCTTTCTAGCCGGGCTTTCTCGTTCGCGCTCAGGGGAAGCGTTCGAATAGAGGGGGCTTCGTCGTCGTGGTTGCATCGCTTGGATCCCTCTTTTCAACCCGGCCTCGAATCTGTGCGCTGGGTAGCGTCGGATAGATTAAAAAATGAAACCTCTTTGCACGAACACACGGGGCCGTTTCGAAACGTCACACAGTTTACTGTCGTCAGAGATACGACTGATGGAACCTCCCTTCTGCAAGTTGTGTCATCGTGATGGTTGGTCGTAAAAACACCGTCCCCCGTCAAGCGGGGACAAGGGTATCTTCGTTATGAAGCTTCCCGTCGAAACTGCTGGAATGTAGATAACCTCCGGTATGGGGGTTAGAAAAGTGTCCACCAATGAAACGACGGAACATAAGTGGTTGGGCGAATGACGAACGCTGGAACGAACGACATGGCCAGTAGGCGCGCTTTCTCTGCCGCCTTTTTGTCATCGCTGGATTGTGTCACTCGCCAGATCGTGCTCCACCGGGGCTTGACGCCTGATAACTTTGGGGACACTTTTCTCCCTGCTTTTGGGGGCCCAGTGCTTTCCAAAGCGAAATGTCGCGTTTTAAATGCCAAAGTGCCATCGTGAAAGTCACCCCTAGCAGGGGCCGTTGTTGGGGTTCACTACATGCTCTGACAACCATGGCGGCTCCATACGGGGGGTTTCATTTTGACTTTAACACGGAGCGCGGTGTTTTTTGTTTACGCCACGGTGGAACAACTTTTTATGGCTTTTATACCGACCATTAGAAGCAATGCGCTTGATTTATAGCTGTACCGTCAACAAAACGTTACTTCAACCAGGCGCACAGGAGTGCACGCAAGCTGCGGCGACGTTAGATTAGTCCGATGCTTGTGGTATTAGTTGCCCTACATAGAAACCGCCATTGGAAAGTACTATTCGAATGTAGACGAACATTCCGGAGTTCCGTCTTATAGTCGGTGACAATTTATTTCACCACATGGGATTTATGTTTTATTTTCAACACCTACGGCATTAATTAAAAATGAACACCTTTGGCATTAAAATTACACATTGATTCATCTAATACATGAAGCCTGTATGATACCAAACCTGTTTTTACTGCGTTATTTCGGGAAATTTGAAAAAGTGAGTCAGTTGAAGTGGGCTATGATATATTAAAAACAAATCAATTTATTGAGTTTTAATTTGATTTCAACGAGGGAGAAAAATGTAATCGAAAGGTCTGAAGCCTTCGAGACAGACAATATATTATTTTATGTATAATATGTAAAAATTTAAAGCTGCTATATATTGGAAAACTTGCATTGGGAGATCAAAATATGTCTGAATTTCTCGAATTTTTAAAAATTATCTGAAATTTGAAAAAAAAAATATTGTAGCGATTTATAGCCACCGGGAAGCTATGTGTATCCAAACGTTTTGTTTTTCCATAACCAGTATATAGGAACAGTTATTCAACCCAAAGCAACCTACAGAAACCCCCACGTGCAGACGAAAATGGTAGATCTCTGTTGTTGGTCGGGTGAGCTGAGTTCATTGCTCTGTTTCCATTCAACAGCGTTGCCAGGGAAACCAACCCATCGGCTTCCAACTAGCATCGCACTCTTTCACTCCTACACCGTTACCCGGTCTGTGGGGTTGCTCCGGTTTTTCTTCGCTTCCCTCGACGAATGACGAACGGCGTTGCTCCAATCAGCGTCGAGGGGGGCTTGGCACGCCGCCAGCAACACGAAATCCACAAGCTACCCGTTCCGACATGGGCAGCAGGGCTGCTACCCTGGTGCGATATTGCAGCCCGTACCTGACCCTCGTTTATAATAACAAAAGTTTGTAGCAATCGGCTTGTAGCCGACAACAGTAATACAACCCCCCACAGGGGTGGTACTCTTCGAGATCCCACTTCCAACGCGGCACGGGCTCCACTATTCGCGTGACGTGTGCGTGCGGATGTGTGTGTGTGTGTGTGTTGAACCGCTCGTAACTGACGTGATGCGGTTTCTTGTGAGATGACGACACTACTAAGGAAAAAGCGTAAAATAACCGTAAGCAAGCGACTGCGCTGGTTGGTTGGGGTCTTTGAACTTTTCAGGGTGAGCGAACCCAATGACACGGACAAGTCCACAACCTTATTCATGTACATTTCCCAGGCAAGCAGTACGCAGCAGGAGGATGCCCGTGCTCGACGATTTCTCTGCCATTGGCGCTTGCTTTTCCCGCCTACTGCACCGTATTATTATTGTTCTTAAACCGTTGTCATTTGCAGTTGAGAAAAGTATTGCATTTTAATGCAGTTTGAAACTTTCACAAAAATAACATTCGTTTCATTTTGAAATATTTTAAAACATGCGATGAAGTAAACTGCCAACAAAATATCCATCGGTTGTGAGCCAACTCGTCACAAAATGAAACCTCCCTGCCTGAAACACAACAACATGAAAAATCGATAAGCACGGGCCCACCCACTTGCTGCAACACACCACCAAAGTGGTTTGTGGCGCGCATCGCCTGGTACAGCGCGAAGTGTGGCCCCACGGTGTCGGTATTGCATCCTCCTATTAGCTGCTGCGCTCCTGTTCGACTGGTGGATACTTTTACTAACAAATTTCGATGCCCTCGGTTCGGTTAGTACTGGGAACGGGCCCCAAGTTCGTCGGGCCGCCCGGAATGGCCAGCGCCCGCGTTGGAGCTTCAAAAGTGTGTCATGTAGTGTATCCCAAGAAGTGTCCCGGGGACGTCATACTGTCGACTACCGCGTCGAAGCATGCGTGAACGGTCGGTCGGTCGGTGGCGGTGCTGATGCCTTGACCGCGGCCGAGTTTCGCTGGTGGCCCTGGCGTTGGCCTCGTCCTCGATTTCACCCGGCCCACGGCCATGGCAATGCGGAGCACAACTGGGTCGCCGGAACGCATTTTGTATGTCAAGGATTTTCACCGCGGGCGCGCGGGTAGTTCGTTTTCCGAACCGAAGAGTGCCGCGTTGTTGCCCCCAACAACCGCACACAACCACGTGGATGGAAGGTGTGTGCTCTGTTGTCGTGAAATGCCGCGAGTATACTCGCTAACGCAAGCGGTTGTTTGAGCAAATTCCTCGGGGTGTGGTGGGGTGGTGAAGGGGTGGTGTGGGGGGGGGGGGGGGGTTGGGGAAGGGTGGTCTGGTGGAATATATATATATATATAAGCGAACTCCGTATCAGTTCGCTAGAAATTATGCAACTCGCTCGTTTACTGCACCTGCTGCAAGGTTTCGTGTACTCATTTGGTTCAGATAAAGTTTCAATAGTCAGATGAAGTTTAAAGTAGTCTTATCTCTCCTCAGGGCTTTGATCGGTTATAGTAACAAAATAGGCTTATTAAAATCGACTGCAATTAATCTGATACATTATGAATGTCTTTTGAGGCATTACTTGGGTTTTGTTTAGAATTGGCATCGGGCATCTTGAATGTTTTGTAATTGCTTCTGCGATTGCTCCCTTTCATCGCTTTCATTAATGAATATATGTGATCATCTGAGATATGGTCTAATTTGGACATATCCCAAACTTATAAATTTGTCATGATTTCTCGTTCTGTCTAATTGACAATTAAACAACTAAACGAGAAAGCATGACGGTTTTGCACGCTGGGTCTGTGTCACCTACACGACTTTCCCTCGTGAGGGGTAAAAGGGTAAAAGCCCCGTTCTAGATTCTCCTCTTCCTTCTGATTCTCATTTGCGCCAGAAACTATGCAATGCGCGACACATGCATTCTTTTCGATTGTTTGCACGCCAACGGTTCGCTTAAAAGAACATAACGGTTTATCTAATCATGCAGTAGAGGTTGAATGCAGGTTAATATACTTTTACATATTAAATTACCTTGTAAATTATACTACACATAATGGACACTATGAACCATTGAGTTTGGCCGAAACTATGAATTTGAAACGGCGGCGCGCCCGCAGCGAGCGCAGCGAGCGGACTGCGCTAGGTCTACCGAAAAAGAGAATTTGTTGTAATTTTGAGAAATAAGCGGGCCCCGTGGGCCTCTGAATTGATGTATCACCTATTGCATATACTCAGGTATTTCGTCGCACAAGAGGTGTAGCCACGACTGAAAAAATGAAGGCTGGAGCCTCATTTATTCTTTTACCTACGGTTGAATCCGATTGAATCCGGTTTGAATCCAGTGCAAATCCGGTTGAATCCTGTTTGAAGCCTGTTGAATCCGGTTGAATCCGGTTGAATCCGGCTGAATCCGGTTGAATCCGGTTGAATCCGGTTGAATCCGGGTTGAATCCGGTTTAATCCGGTTGAATCCGTGTTGAATGCTGTTGCCCCAGCTGCATTAATTCATGCGTCGTGCGACAAATCGCGTACATTAACATACAAAATAAGAGCGTACATTTAGCGTCTATTAGAAGAGATACAAACGCCTTATTGTACGCTCTCGTAACGTTTCGGCCTGGCGGTTGCCTACATGTAGGCGCTAAATGTAAACGGTTCTTTCGGTTTAAATATTGCAAATTCAAATTTACAGTTACTTTTTAGTTTTATTGAATTATTTTATTATTTCTATTACCTCACCCATATTTTTAACAAATTTAACTCTTAATTTTCTAAAATTAACTAGTTTTGTCGCTGATGTAGTTGTACTACCGATGAACTTAAATTGTTGATTTTCCCGGTTCTGTAAAATAAAACGCCACATTATTTCAAAAGTTTGACTGAAATTTAATAACATACTTACATTGTTTGATGATATTACTGCTAATACTAAGCAATCTATTCCGATAGCTAATTCCGCCAACCACGTGCTGTGAGGAAAGAATATTTATCACTCATAAACATAATTTTGAACGGTAACCAGTGTTTACATAGTTTGACTTACATGGAAAACCCGGTGTATTGTTCAAGATCCGTTCATAGAATGTTCTCTGTATTTCATGAGTCAGCTTACGACCCAGGCAACTGCACCCGCATTGTTCTGTCCTCCAACTGTAACTTGGTTCAAGGGAAGGATGCATTGCATGAAAAATTGATATATTTTGTTATCATTCTATGGTTTAAAATTTCTGAAAGAAAAAAAAAATCAAGAATTTGTTGGATTATGATGCTGTTTTCGTCTTTACAACATTGGATGCAGACGGAGCCATTTCCAACCCGGCTTCTTTCGTGAATATGAGCACCCAAAGAATATTATGTCGTTGGTAACCATCTTCGACGAGAGGGAGAGAAATATTCGCCTTCTGCAAAATTGAAAAACTTCCACAAATTACTTATTATTACTTACGTAATACGGAATGCCGGCTTGCTCTGTATAATGCACTCGGTGCAAATGGTCTACCTATAGTCGGCCTGGGGTAGTCTTCGAAATACGGTGTGATTCTCGTGACTCGACCCGGTTCCTTCAGTAAAGTTGCTTGAGAATTTGTTGTTTGTGTCCACCGTCTAACGCTTACTTAATTCCAGAGCACAAACACGGTCCACATCAGTGGTCGGAACGGGGACCGCTGGAACTGAGGCGTAACGGCGCCTCTTCCGTTGACGATCTCATCAAATCTGCAATAATATATTGTTGGGACTGAACCATAACGAAATACAATTGCATTCAACTTACCAACCACTCTGCCATGTCAGTATAAGGAAGTGGGACTGCAATGCGCAATGCTTGACCACAAACAAACATTCCACAATTACTAGTTCCCGTACCGTTATGTTAAACGAATCACATTTTTGTTTGTACAGAAAACATGTTTAATGTTTCCAAACTTACAATGAACACTCACTTTTCACGTTGTTTTTGCTGTTCAATCGATAAAAACTACTGTTTTTGCTTTGAGTCTTCTAAGCGCTGCGCACAAGTTTGTTTTGGTTTGAAGATGTCAAATAACAACAAGACCCAAGAAGAGTTAATTTGGAGGTTACCTCATATAGTATCTGATTGAATTTGAATATGATATCCAAGTTGAGTTTTGCCTACCGAGGTTAGTGGAAATTAATTTTTCACCATTCCAACCAACAACAATTCGTAAGCAGACGACAATGAGTGCAAAAAAATACGTTCAATGTTTTATTATTCGATCGACGCTATTTGTTCTAAATGAACCAACCTCCTTTTTATATGTGTGTTGCGCGGAGCACACTAGCGCCCCTTCGGATTGTTCCTGTGTGGCGCGGATGGTTTGAGAACCTTTGGGGTTATAGCCGTTATGCTGTGGTGTTATGTTGCCCATCGCATCGATTAAAGAATCGTTACTATGGCTACCCCAGGAGCATTAATTTATGCGTCGTGCGACAAATCGCGTACATTAACATACAAAAGAAGAGCGTACATTTAGCGTCTATTAGAAGAGATACAAACGCCTTATTGTACGCTCTCGTAACGTTTCGACCTGGTGGTTGCCTACATGTAGGCGCTAAATGAAAACGGCTTTTTCGGTTTAAAAATTGAAAATTCAAATCAACAGTTACATTTTCAGTTTTTATGGATTATTTTATTATTTCTAATATCTCACCCATATTTTTACAAATGTAACGCCTAATTTTCTAAAATTAACGAGTTTTGTCTCTGATTTTTTTCCGAAGCACTCAAATTGTTGATTGCCTCGGTTCTGTAAAATAAAACACCATGTTAATTCAAAAGATTGGCTGAAATTTAATACCATACTTACATTGCTTGTTTATATTGTTGCAAATAGTAAATCAACTATTTAGCTAATTCCGCCAACCACGTGCTGTGAGGGAAAAAATATGTATCATTCGTCCTCAAAAATTTGAACGGTAAGCAGTATTTACATAGTTTTGCTTACATGTAAAAACCGGTGTATTGTCGAAGATCCTTTCATAACATGCTCTTTATACTTCATGGGTCAGCTTACGATCCAGAAAACTGCACTCCAACTGCATTGGGATATGTATAGTGACAGGTTGGTTCAAGGGAAGGATGCATTTTATAGAAAAATGGTATATTTTTTATCATTAGCTATGGTTTAAATTTTCTGAAAGAAAAAAGAATCAAGGATTTGTTGATTTATACATATATGGAAAGCATGAGAGCATATTACCATAAACAAAATTTATCGGCACATGCACAAGTTCACACCTGATCGCTGATTTGAATCCAAATTGGCTTTTCGCGGTTCCACACCCGCTCTAATTCGTACTGCAATCCTACTCTATAACCAATTGATGTTTTCGATGAACTCAACTATTCTGATTTGGAAAACATTATTCAATTTCAAAACCATCAACATTAACAAATATTCAATGTAAATTAACAACTTACTGTTACATTCACTTGGAAGAGATGATGAACATCAAGAGATCTACCGGATGTTTTCGTCTTTACAACATTGGATGCAGACGAACCATTTCCAGCCCGGCTTCTATCGTGAATATGAGCTCTTAAAGAATATTATGTCGTTGGTAACCATCTTCGACGAGAGTGAGAGAAATGTTCGCCTTCTGAAAAATTAAAAAACTTCCACAAATTATTTGTTACTACTTACGCAATACGGAATGGCGTCTAGCTCTGTATAATGTAATACGATAAGATCCTCGTGATTCACCCCGGTTCCTTCAGTGGAACGCCTCTTCCGTTGACGATCTCATCAAATCTGAAATAATATATTGTTGGGGCTGAAGCATACCGAAATACAATTGCATTCAACTTACCAACCACTCTGCCATGTCAGGATAAGGAAGTGGGACTGCAATGCACAATGAATTCATGACCACAAACAAACATTCCTCAATTACCGGTTCCCGTACCGTTTTGTTAAACGATTCACATTTTCTTTGTACAGAAAACATGTTTAATGTTTCGAAAACTTACAATGAACACTCACTTTTCACGTTGGTTTTGCTGTTAAAGCAAAAACAGTATTTTTTATCGACTGGAGTCTTCTAAGCACTGCGTACAAGTTTGTTTTGGATTGAAGACGTCAAACAATAGCAAGACCCAAGAAGAGTTAATTTGGAGGTTACCTCATATAGCATCTAATTGAATTTGAATGTGATATCGAAGTTGAGTTTTGCCTATCGAGGTTAGTGGAAATCAATTTTTCACCATCACAACCAACAACAATTCGTAAGCAGACGACAATGAGTGCAAAAAAATACGTTTAATGTTTTCTTCTTCAATCAACGCTTTTTGTTCTAGATGAACCAACCTCCTTTTTATGAGTGTGTTGCGCTGAGCACACTAGCGCTCCTTCTGATTGTTCCTGTGTGACGCGGATGGTTTGAGAACCTTTGGGGTTATAGCCGTTATGCTGTGGTGTTATGTTGCCCATCGCATCGATTAACGAATCGTTACTATGGCTATCGTACGATCGCATCATTTAACGTAGCTGGGGTATCGTACGATCGCATCATTTAACGTAGCTGGGGTGAATCCGGGTTGAATTCGGTTTTAATCCGGTTTTAATCCGAGTTGAATGCGAATTGAATCCGGTTGAGTCCGTGATGAATCCGGTTGAATCCAGGTTGAATCAAAACGGAACTTGTCGATACGATACCTACGCTAGTTGCGTACTTAACATCCTGCGACACCAGGATTATAATATCAACTGCTATGATTCTGATTTCAACATGATCGCGTTATAAACTCAACTGGTGCAGTTGGAATATCATGTGCTGCAGTTAGTAATAATGCTGCTGCTGTTATTATATCATCTGAAAATCCCTTTGTATCCCTGAATATCCTTTTTTATCCGCACGATTCGTATTTTCGTCTAGAAAGTCTATGACAATCAGCTGTCAGTGTCAGAATACATCAATGATCAACAGTTTGACAGCTTTGTAGATTTTAACGATTTTTTCGAAAATTACCAGCACAATCGCTTCCAAACATGGCATTTAACTAAAATAAATCGATACTAACAAAAGTTATGGCGCGTTTTTATTTGAAATCAGTATAATAATTAATATTATTTCCATAGGTTTCAATTCTGCCTATCTGGCAGCACTGGGTGCTGCAGAAGCAACCCTGTCATTGAAGACCTCGTTTTCGTGATTATTCGTTCGTCGCCATTTTTGTCGCGACGGGTTGCTCAGCTGCTTCGTAACGAAAATATCATACAGTGGTATTTCGGTGTCCCCATCGATTTCTAAACGGTGGAATCCGTCTAGTGTTTGGCTTTCCGGTTCAAAATTTCAACACTGTAAGCATCATCCTCCACTTTCTTGCCCGATAAATCACGCCTAAATTTCATCGGAAAACGTCATCAAGTTCACGCGATCGTAAGCAGATCACCATCATCTCATCACTGCGTACATTCCGTCAAAGGTAGAAAAAGAAAGCCACGAATTTTTTCTCACGCTAAGACGACATCCAGCGAACGTTTCCGTTCCGGTGTTCACAAGTGTCTTAACGAGACGTGCCCCGCCTTTCAGAGCATTAACGCTCTAGCCCGCGCTGCGAAAGCGCCAAGTTAAGCTCGTTTATTTCCGGTACGGCCCAGACGAAGAAGAATTTCTTCACGATTTCTTTTTGAGAGGTGACCCAACATGGCCTACTAAACGAAAAAATGAAGCCGCAACGCAACGAATGCCTGTTACCTTCCGCCGTCGCTAGCGTCAGCAGCAGCCACCGCAGCCGTCGTCGCTGCACTCCCACCGGGGCGACCCACCCCCGCACTGAAGAAGCGAAAGGCTCTTTTGGCCTCGCCGTAGAAGTTTCCGTGGTTTCGTACTTTGTAACACCGTTTGAAAGCCTCCCTCATGGAGAAGAATCGCTATACGAATCAGAATCTGTCCAAGGGGCAGGTTTCTGAGACGAAGAAAAGTCAAGGTAGGTGAACAACTATTGTTGTTGTTTTCTTCTCCAAGGTGAACATATGTTTCTTACCCTTGCTGTTATCTTGAAGTTGGTGGTTGTTTCAAATAGATTTCCTATTTCAGTAGATGTTTCCGTCAAGTGGCCTCGCCAGTCGAAACGTCGCGGCGACCAATCGGACACTGGCAACCATCGGCACGGGGCCGGTTCCGGAAAGCAAGTGCCGAATCAGGCAAACAAAACTCGTAATCAAAACAACTACAACTATGACGCCCGCCAACGTTCTCAGCGCCCACCGAAGGTACTGCCGGATGGTGACGTCGGCGAGGGTGATTCCGCCGGACTCGTTGCTGGTGGAACCGCCGGGCTAGACGACCAGGCTCGACAGAACCCGCCGACGGGATACGGCGCGCGGGGAGAATTGCATTCGGTGTTTTCACCCGGTTCGAAGAAGCAGAGTCTGAACCACCTGCTGAACTTCCACTATGCTCCGCGGGATCGCGACCAACCGGCTCGGTTTTCCCGCACCGGTAACAACGGTTACATGCGGAAGCACCTTACATCGACCAGCTACAACAAGGATCAGTTCCTGCAGGCCAACTGCCAGTTTGTGGTGCGTGCAGATGAAGACTACGGGGCACTGTTGGCCGTACCTGATCAGCTGGTCGAGTGGGGCAAGATAGAACAGATCCACGTTCTGAGCTCGGAGGAGCCACGCTGTCCGATATGCCTATATCCACCAGTGGCGGCGAAGATGACCAAGTGTGGCCATGTTTACTGCTGGCCATGCATCCTACACTATCTGGCGCTCTCGGATAAGGCATGGCGCAAGTGTCCGATCTGTTACGATGCGATCCACCTGCCGGATCTACGCCCGGCCGTTTCCAAGCCGTTCCATGCGTTCGGCAACGGAGAATACGTAACGCTGCAGCTGATGCGTCGCGAGAAGGGCACGATGACGGTGGTACCGGTGATGGAGGAGGGAGCGATCAGGAACAACTATAACTGCGAGATTCCACACTTTGACGCCATCGGAGGAAATAACATCCTCACCAAGCTGCTGATAACCGATACGGAGCAGATGCTGAACATAATGGACCGCGAACGAATGGAGCTGGAGAACCAGCTCGTAGCGGATGGTGCCGATGCACCGGAAATTGTTTTCGTCCAGCAAGCTCTCGAGCTGCTTGCGGAGAAACGCGACAAGCTGGTCTCTACCACGGTGATCGCTTTTCCCGTGGCAAAGAAAGACGATCGTGCCGCTATCGATTTACCATCACCGCCGGTGGAACACGAGAAGCATGTTGAATCCGTCGATTCGTCGGGCGAAGAGACAACTGTACCCACGTCGCCCGACTTTGTGATCGATGAGGATAGCAACTTCACCGTCGGTGACATCGACATCGTACCGACAGCGCAATGTGCCGGACAGCACTACTACTTCTACCAATCGGTTGACGGGCAGCCCCTGTTCCTGCACTCCATCAACAGCCGCATGCTTCAGGCCACTTATGGGAGCCTCGATCGGAGCCCCCGGCGTGTTACGGGTCGTGTCGTGCACAAGGATTCCTGCTCGATGGACGAGAACCTCCGACGTCGTCTGAAGTACCTCCAGCATCTGCCCGTCTGCACGCAGTTCGAAGTGGTCGAGCTGGACTTTGGTGCACAAAGTGATGGACCCGTCTCGGGTGAAGTGTTGGCACAGTTTCAGGACGAGCTGACAAGCCGTCGGCGGACGCGTCAGAAACGTGAAAGGGCGGAACAGAAACGCGAAAAGCAAATCTTTGAGTTCAACGAACGTCAGCTCGGGAAGGCGATGGCACGGTCGGCGCGTATTTCCATCAATTCGACCAAGCAGTTCCCTACGGTAAGCACCAAAAACATTATTGTGATAGTTGTATCCGATCTGACCTTAATTTGTACATTCCTTTATAACGTTTGCATTAAAAACACGAACAAACTTTCATCGACAATTGGATAAAAAAAAAACTCAAGATAAATGAAGTATTTGTTTTGGAAAAGCTACATTAGTTTAGCAATACAAGCGTTAGAAATATGTTGTTCGTTTAGTCATTCGTTAGTAAATAATTAATCGCATATAGTTTTGGCAGCAAAATAAAAATTTAAATCATTTTTTTCTTCTAGTGTGGCACAAACGAGTCGTACGAAGAACCTTCGCCTCTTGGGTCCAGTCCCGTCCCGAGCGATATTTCCAGTTCTTCCGGATCTAGCACCAACACTGGACTTCCCTCTTGGTCGAAGGTAAAATAAGAGTAGCTTATGTTCGCTTGTTTACATCATTGTACTAACCTGTGTTCCCAACCGCACAGATGGTTTCGACTCAAGCACCCACCAACAACCAACGTTGGCCAACGCTTGGAGGTGCTGCCGCAGGCCCCTCGACGGTCACTTCTGCTCAGAAAGTGGTCCAGGTTACTGGCAGTCGCATGACATCTACCGCGGGAACGTCACGTGGAGCTGCTTGGCATACGCTTGCACCAATGTCCGACGTCGATGAGGACGAGAACGATGAAGATGTGCTGGCCGCTCGGGCGCCACGCTTCAATAATAACCTTGGACGCGCGATTGAGGCCGCCCTCGAGAAGGTTTCGCTACCGCGCGCTACAGAAGGATCGGCCACCAACGGTGGTGGAGGCAAGCGTAAGAAGAATAAGAAAACACTCCTCTTCGCTTCTGGGATGAATTTAAGTTAGATCCAAAAATAACTTCGTTTTGTTTCAATGTGCGTACCGTTTTGTTCATGTAAAATTTTAGATTTAAATTTATTGTCATTTTCTTTCCAGTAAGTCTCAGTCTTTGTCCGATTATAAATCCACCGACTACGTGTAAAACCTAACATCGGGAACAAGTTTTCTAAGATTTGGTTCTTACGGTAAAACGGTAACGGATAATGAAGGTTACGTAGTTTTTAATTTTGAAACTCGGAAAGTAAGATTGTCCTCGTTTATACTTTTGCTTGAAGAAATAACGACTTGAAACACAGATTTTCTCTATAATTATATCATTACGATTGGGTTGTAGTTTACAAAAAAACTAAAAAATAAATAAAACCCTCCCGAACTTTTGGGAATAAAATTCCTAACGCCGGCAGGAGTATCTAACCAACATCGATAGAATCAAATGTGACCGAAAACATGCTTGTAAAACAACAATAAATATTATACGCAGCAGATAAGAAGAGTATTTATTATTTGAAACTGCGCCCGTCAAGCAAATGCAAGAATCGCAACGAGGTGTAAAACTTCGTCTGTTTCATTTAAAACAATGAATCGTCTGTATCATTTATTTGCTTTGTTCACATATGGGTTTACACAACTTACATCTAGTGAGTTAATCTCCACATCGATCCACCGATTGAACAAGATTTTGGCAAAAGCACACTCTCCTCAGTATCTTCATCATATCGTCATGAGAGTCGGCCGGGGGATCTGTTGCATAGTGTGCGAGTTTAGAGGGTTTCCCTCGTTGACGTGCGTTTTCGTTTCCTTAACATTATTAACATTGATAATTCACACGGTTTTCCGTTTAAGGATTGTATTTTTCATGTGAAGCATTTTCCATTTCTTTCCACTTGAACGACCACAGAGATGAGCCGAATGAATGACCATCACGAAAATCATAAACCCTAGAATCTGTCCAAAATATTCGAAATATTAAAACAAGGGAAACTTCTTTACATTGCTCAATGGTAAACTTAACCAAAATTTGCAAGAAAGATGGATTATTCATACCTTTTTTATCAATTCGTGTACAAATGTCAGAACGACCCGGCCATGGATAGCTTTGAACAACATTAAGAGTATTAACGGAAAAAATATATTTTAACTAGCAAGGAGTCCATTCATCGACAGCTTGTCCTTTTGTTGTTTCTACTTGCCAACGGCACTATTTCTAGCTGTTGCGTTACGACAGGGAATAAGTCATTATAAATAAATCTTATAAATCTATTTAATTCTCAAACACATTTAACTTGTGTGTTTTTAAAAGCTACCAAAATTCTTGAGCGGATGAAACAACCACATAGCAAAATTTCTTCAGTTACTACAAGATGGTCAAATATTGTTAATTGAATATTTTACGATTAAACTTCATCAGTTTGTAGCATGTTTGCAATAATGCCCGTCCAGGTCGTCCTAGGGTTATCGTAAGTGCGTGTGTTTATGTGTAAAGATGTACGCTTCATACGCCTACTAGAAGTTTTTACAAAACGTTTAGATTATCAAGCGAAACGATGTAAATTGCAGCTAAAAATGGATGATCTTCCTACTCTTCCTGAGGCGGTTCCTCACATTCATCCTCGATCCGATCGGCATTGGCCTCATCGTCTTCCTCCTCGGGAGCACCTTCACCTCCACCTTCTTCGTCTTCTTGTTCTTCGTCTAGCTCCTCTTCATCCGCGGTGTCTTCTTCATCGTCTTCGGTGTCGTTGTTTTGGGCGCGTTTCTTCTTTCGACTACGAGAACCATTGCCGCTTGTCCGACTACCGGCACCACCAGCCATCAGTACCGGTTTCCCGTGTTCCGCGATAAACTTTTCATACTCTTCCTTTGCCTTCGTTTCGATTGTATCCGCGTCGTAAATTTGGACGCGCAACTGCTTCGACTGCTCGATGCAACGTACCTTCACCTCCATGTACTCGTCGGAACGTTTGTCTTCCCAGCAGGAGTACTTCAATGGAAAAGCAATAAAGATGCACAATGAGTCAATAATAAATTAATATTTGTCACAAATTGAAAATTGCCTACCACCATCGAGGAAATGAACTGTGGCGAAGTGGCGTCGGCAGATTTGTCCCGGAAGTACTTCTGCAGCAGACTGGAACCGTCCCGTCTCCACAGGCACACCTTCAGATTGTCTCGGATGCCTTCCTCCAGATCGCCACGGTACGCGAACAACTTAAGGAAGCCACTTTTGTCCGGGAAGCTGCTGGCCAAATTTACGACCTTTCGCGGGATCGGTTTCAATGCCAGCTCTCCGGTACTAGCTGCAGCTTTCGAAGTGGACGGGGATGTTTTGGCAAGACTTTTTCGCCCATTGGATCGTTTTGCTCCTTTCGCACCTGATGGTCGGCCTCGTTTGCGGGCTCGCGGTGTCGATCGTTCGCCCTCTTCACTGTCCGACTGATCATCATCTCCGTCATCCTCATCGTCATCTTCATCGTCATCGTCGTCATCGTCGGAGTGATTTCCTGATTTTCTTTTTCTTCCGGCGCGTCCCTTTGCGGCGGGTTTTCTACCGCGCTTCTTGCCATTACTACTACGGCCTCCACTGCCCCGTCTGCCACCACTTACTGTGCCGGTGATAATATCACGCGTCTTCCGCTTCAAACTCTTCGGATCACCCTTTTCCGGTTTCCAGTCCTCTTCGGAGTCTTCAAAGTCGGAATCCTCATCGAAGTCGGAACCGTCCAGGGTGGTTGTTACCATTTCGGTTCTGCTGCGCATGTTAGAGGTGGTTTTTGTAGGAAAGGTGCTTGTTTCTATTAAGTGTACGCACTTTGTTTATTTCGGAGTGGGGGGTTGGAAAACACTTTGTATACGCTGTGTTGCGCCTGTTCCTGTTGGAGTATAATATTGAATGAAAATGTTGTGTACGTTTTGTCGTATGTATTCTGTTTGCTTACCACCGTTCTATGAGCGTATGCTAATTGCAGGAGACAGTCTAAATTTGGGTTTACTTATGTTTCTCTATCATTCCTACATCAGCAGCTTTTCCTGTTTTCTCTGTGTCTATCTTTACGCTTTTTTACTGTAGATACTTTTCTACGTGACACTAGTTCCAGGTTGTTTGCACTTTTCGAAATTTTATTTCCCTAAATATTGCACATCAGAACATAACCAACTAGGAAAGTTTTACACACTTTTCACACTACGTTCACTAGTTTTGGTTACATATTTTGACACACCAGCTTGGGTTGCTGTGTCCTTTAGAGTTTCATGCGGATTTCCACGAGATTATCACGCACTTCTCATCCCTAAAAAAGAACGCTTCCCGATGCACTGGAGAAAGTCTTCTTCGTCAGAGATCAAAGCTATGCTCGGCAACCTCTACCCCTCGTTTTTACCTTCCCCGGGTAAACCAACATACCGATGCATCACTCCGATGCGAACGTCAAACTACTTTCAAGAAGGTTTGACAACTGACAGCTAGCTGTGTTGATTGTTTAGTTCGATGTTGTTTTGTCTCAGTGAAGCACTCTATTGTGAATGTGCTTCTAATTCATATTCGCAGTAAGTGCGTGATTAAAACAGAAATTAAAAGGAACTGAAACCATGAGACCACGATTGTTAATCCTGTGATGTTAAACTTTTTCCACAGCATTCGGATTTGGCCGGGAAAAGGACGCGATGGATATCTGTCGCGTGTGCATGGAAGAGGTGGAGGACTATTGCTCGCTGTTTGAAACCATCGAGCTGATGAAATTCAAACATACGGCTGCAAGTTTGATCACGGAATGTTTCGGCATTACGGTCACCCAAGATGATGGCCTACCGGAGTTTGTCTGCAATCCCTGCCTACAAGCGATAGCTCAGGCGTATGTGATACGAGATAAATGTATAACATCGGATAGGAAAATGAGGAAAATTCTGTTTCCTACTTCACGAAAACTACAGCCCATCATCGAAGATACTACAGCAACGAAAAAGCAGGTAGAAAACGCTGACATGATCCCAGCAAACGCATCGGAGATCGCAATACAGACAGAGCCGGACTATTCGGAGTATCATGAAAATGAAATCAAAACTGAATTGGATCATTTCGACGATGAGTTGGATGTTATCGATGCATCTTCGATGATTGTGTATGAAGGAAATCTTACGGAATCAGAACCATACGAGCCCCCTGAGGAAGAGCTTACCGGAGAAGAAAAAAAAGACTTACAGGAGGCGAAAGCATCGTCCTACAGTGATGAATTTTTCGAGGACGGGGATACTGAACCGGCTGAGTGCGACCCAGCACCGGTGGATAATGAAACAGTGAAGATGGAGGTAGAAATTGTTGAACAACCGCCGAAGCACCTGGAAAGCCTCGTGGACAGTGACGGTGAGCCGATTTGCAGCTTTACGAAGCGTGAACCGCAAAAGAATGTTTGTGACATATGCAAACAAGAGTTTTCAAGCAAGGACAACCTCAAGTCGCACCTAATGCTACATAGCAATGAGCGCCCGTTCGGCTGCGAGATATGCGGGAGAAGATTTTCCAAAAAGGGCAACTACAAGGTACATTTAATGCGTCATTCCAACAACCGCTCCTTTCCGTGCACACAGTGCGACATGTTGTTTGTGTGCCACATAAATTTGAAAAATCACATGCGCACACATACGGGCGAGCGCCCGTACCCGTGCAAATATTGCAAGAAAACATTTATGTACCTTTCCGAGATAAAGCGCCACGAATATCAACACACCGGCGACTATCCGTTTGTATGTACTTTCTGTTCCAGAAAATTTAGCCGTTTTGGCTTGCTGAAACATCACCAGGAAGCTAAGTGTGCATTACGGACCGGGGTTCAAAAAGCTAAAAAAAATGACGATCGACATAAGGACATTAATGTTACCTACAATCTACGGCACGCAAGCGGAAGCTAAAACATGAAATTTATTCACTCATTTTATTTTATTTTTTTAAAACTTTACCTAATAAATGGATTTACTTGAATGGATTTAAATTCGTATAATACATCAATTGTGTTTTATATACAAGCCATTACAACCATGCGTGAAATTGAAAATTGCCTACCACCATCGAGGAAATGAACTGTGGCGAAGTGGCGTCGGCAGATTTGTCCCGGAAGTACTTCTGCAGCAGACTGGAACCGTCCCGTCTCCACAGGCACACCTTCAGATTGTCTCGGATGCCTTCCTCCAGATCGCCACGGTACGCGAACAACTTAAGGAAGCCACTTTTGTCCGGGAAGCTGCTGGCCAAATTTACGACCTTTCGCGGGATCGGTTTCAATGCCAGCTCTCCGGTACTAGCTGCAGCTTTCGAAGTGGACGGGGATGTTTTGGCAAGACTTTTTCGTCCATTGGATCGTTTTGCTCCTTTCGCACCTGATGGTCGGCCTCGTTTGCGGGCTCGCGGTGTCGATCGTTCGCCCTCTTCACTGTCCGACTGATCATCATCTCCGTCATCCTCATCGTCATCTTCATCGTCATCGTCGTCATCGTCGGAGTGATTTCCTGATTTTCTTTTTCTTCCGGCGCGTCCCTTTGCGGCGGGTTTTCTACCGCGCTTCTTGCCATTACTACTACGGCCTCCACTGCCCCGTCTGCCACCACTTACTGTGCCGGTGATAATATCACGCGTCTTCCGCTTCAAACTCTTCGGATCACCCTTTTCCGGTTTCCAGTCCTCTTCGGAGTCTTCAAAGTCGGAATCCTCATCGAAGTCGGAACCGTCCAGGGTGGTTGTTACCATTTCGGTTCTGCTGCGCATGTTAGAGGTGGTTTTTGTAGGAAAGGTGCTTGTTTCTATTAAGTGTACGCACTTTGTTTATTTCGGAGTGGGGGGTTGGAAAACACTTTGTATACGCTGTGTTGCGCCTGTTCCTGTTGGAGTATAATATTGAATGAAAATGTTGTGTACGTTTTGTCGTATGTATTCTGTTTGCTTACCACCGTTCTATGAGCGTATGCTAATTGCAGGAGACAGTCTAAATTTGGGTTTACTTATGTTTCTCTATCATTCCTACATCAGCAGCTTTTCCTGTTTTCTCTGTGTCTATCTTTACGCTTTTTTACTGTAGATACTTTTCTACGTGACACTAGTTCCAGGTTGTTTGCACTTTTCGAAATTTTATTTCCCTAAATATTGCACATCAGAACATAACCAACTAGGAAAGTTTTACACACTTTTCACACTACGTTCACTAGTTTTGGTTACATATTTTGACACACCAGCTTGGGTTGCTGTGTCCTTTAGAGTTTCATGCGGATTTCCACGAGATTATCACGCACTTCTCATCCCTAAAAAAGAACGCTTCCCGATGCACTGGAGAAAGTCTTCTTCGTCAGAGATCAAAGCTATGCTCGGCAACCTCTACCCCTCGTTTTTACCTTCCCCGGGTAAACCAACATACCGATGCATCACTCCGATGCGAACGTCAAACTACTTTCAAGAAGGTTTGACAACTGACAGCTAGCTGTGTTGATTGTTTAGTTCGATGTTGTTTTGTCTCAGTGAAGCACTCTATTGTGAATGTGCTTCTAATTCATATTCGCAGTAAGTGCGTGATTAAAACAGAAATTAAAAGGAACTGAAACCATGAGACCACGATTGTTAATCCTGTGATGTTAAACTTTTTCCACAGCATTCGGATTTGGCCGGGAAAAGGACGCGATGGATATCTGTCGCGTGTGCATGGAAGAGGTGGAGGACTATTGCTCGCTGTTTGAAACCATCGAGCTGATGAAATTCAAACATACGGCTGCAAGTTTGATCACGGAATGTTTCGGCATTACGGTCACCCAAGATGATGGCCTACCGGAGTTTGTCTGCAATCCCTGCCTACAAGCGATAGCTCAGGCGTACGTGATACGAGATAAATGTATAACATCGGATAGGAAAATGAGGAAAATTCTGTTTCCTACTTCACGAAAACTACAGCCCATCATCGAAGATACTACAGTAACGAAAAAGCAGGTAGAAAACGCTGACATGATCCCAGCAAACGCATCGGAGATCGCAATACAGACAGAGCCGGACTATTCGGAGTATCATGAAAATGAAATCAAAACTGAATTGGATCATTTCGACGATGAGTTGGATGTTATCGATGCATCTTCGATGATTGTGTATGAAGGAAATCTCACGGAATCAGAACCATACGAGCCTCCTGAGGAAGAGCTTACCGGAGAAGAAAAAAAAGACTTACAGGAGGCGAAAGCATCGTCCTACAGTGATGAATTTTTCGAGGACGGGGATACTGAACCGGCTGAGTGCGACCCAGCACCGGTGGATAATGAAACAGTGAAGATGGAGGTAGAAATTGTTGAACAACCGCCGAAGCACCTGGAAAGCCTCGTGGACAGTGACGGTGAGCCGATTTGCAGCTTTACGAAGCGTGAACCGCAAAAGAATGTTTGTGACATATGCAAACAAGAGTTTTCAAGCAAGGGCAACCTCAAGTCGCACCTAATGCTACATAGCAATGAGCGCCCGTTCGGCTGCGAGATATGCGGGAGAAGATTTTCCAAAAAGGGCAACTACAAGGTACATTTAATGCGTCATTCCAACAACCGCTCCTTTCCGTGCACACAGTGCGACATGTTGTTTGTGTGCCACATAAATTTGAAAAATCACATGCGCACACATACGGGCGAGCGCCCGTACGCGTGCAAATATTGCAAGAAAACATTTATGTACCTTTCCGATATAAAGCGTCACGAATATCAACACACAGGCGACTATCCGTTTGTATGTACTTTCTGTTCCAGAAAATTTAGCCGTTTTGGCTTGCTGAAACATCACCAAGAAGCTAAGTGTGCATTACGGACCGGGGTTCAAAAAGCTAAAAAAAATGACGATCGACATAAGGACATTAATTGAGGGTATTATGATCCAGTTCCGCGTTATTGCTCGAAAGTTTCCGCATATTTACTCGAATAGCAACCTGGGTATTTATACAAGTATTTCAAGGTATATAAATATATAGTTTTTAACAAGTTTCGAGCACTTTGATTTTTAATCAATTTTCAAAACGATCGAGTTATTGGTGTGTTTTATACTATGGCCAAATGGCTAAATAAATCAAAGTGACTTGTCTAAACACAACGTTGATATGAAAAGTGCATCCTGAATTATCATGTTCTTGGTAAATACCAAGATCCATAGAACCCACATATGCTTCGGACACATACGGTCTATAGAGATCCATCGACCAGGAGGTGCTTGAAACTGCTCGACGATAACGACGCGCGTCGATTCGTATCCGCGCATCGTCTCGACACGCAGGTGGCGTCGTTGTGGATCGTCGAGACGCCCAGCCATTTTGTCGCTTTTTTCAAAGTGTTGTTTACCTTTTGTATGGGCCAGCGTCGAGAAGTTTATCGTTTCCGCGCTCCCAATCATAATACCCTCAAATGTTACCTACAATCTACGGCACGCAAGCGGAAGCTAAAACATGAAATTTATTCACTCATTTTATTTTATTTTATTAAAACTTTACCTAATAAATGGATTTACTTGGATGGATTTAAATTCGTATAATACATCAATTGTGTTTTATATACAAGCCATTACAACCATTCAATCCTAATGGGAGCATAATAAAAAAAATACAATTTTCATGTACACCTCTAGTTGTAACCGCCAATCCGTCAAATGGGATTTGAATCTTTAGAATTCGTCTAGGGATCCAATCTTCGAGTCTTCCGAGTCCCAACACTAGGACTTGCCGCAGCTGCTAATCTAGTCCTGCATTCGCGCAACGAGTTAGTTTGAAACAGGCGGTCAATGCGTTCGGTTCGTTCAAAGTACAGCACTTGTTTTGTTTCGCGTATCGGAACTGGTTTGGTGATCAGTGAAAAGTTAGATTGCACATTGCTTTTGTGTTGTGTGGTAATTTTCTCTAAAGTGATCTCTTGCAGAACGAGCTGCATCGCTGTGTAGTAGTTGTTGCTAAGGAAAGCGTACAAGAAAAAACTCAGTCAATAGTGTTTCCGGAATCGTTCGAAATATTCAACAAAATATTACATAGAACTGATAACAACGAAAGTACTTGATATAGACTACCACTACTGCATCGTTCATACCCGGATCCGCGTGCCTTCTAAATACGCCCAGTGAAAACGCGGGTGCGTAGCGGGGATTTCATGTTACTATTTTTATAATCAGCGTTTGTAAGTTTACGTAGCCGAGCCAGACAAAAGTGCCGTGAACAGAGTCGAAGTGTGCCTTGACAGCTGTTGTGCATCATACTTTCCCACTAAATTTTCCATCCGGCGTGGAGAGCAACGTTATCAACTCACAATCGAAGGCTTGCGCGTGGAGTTCAAAAATCACCGTCGAACGACTTCACAGTGCATTCCTCTAGAAGCGAACGAACGCTCTTATCAGCACAGTAGCAGCAATCGCAGCGCGTGAGAGCTGGGACATTTTGGAACAGATCCAGGAAGATCATCCCCCACAGGCGTGCTGATAAAAACCATCGTCCGATACCCCAATCGTAGCGCAGGTCGGAACACAATCGAAAGATTTGGGACCGCTTTCGGCGAAGGAAACATCCGAGGGGAAAGATTTACCGTTGGCAGCAAATTTTGCAGATTGCGTCACAGGATGAACAACCTCATTGCGAAGGTAAGCGCCAGTAGGTGTCTGGCAGCTGTTATCGCTTTTACACCATCTCTTGCAGGAACCACCTACCACCTATACCTACCCACCACACCAACGTAAGAAAAATGGCGTGATCGGTCTGAGGGACAATGCGGTACAAACTGTCAGACGACTTTCGCGATGGATCGTGTTGATCTCTTCTTCGGTTGCCTCTGCGTAGCAGGTGGAATTGGTTACGGATGGCCGAAGACGTGCTCCTCGGTTACATCATGAGCAGTTTTAGACAGATTTTTGTTATGATTTCGAGCTAGGTACGCAGTATCTACAGGGCTATAATCACCGAACTTGCCTTAACCTTTACCCGGAACCAGTAGTCGTTATCCTCGGTGTCAATGCGAATGCGTTTTGCAGCCTTTTCTACTCGCCGCCACGACGATGTAGAAATCTGTCCTTCACCGTCTGTTTCAGTATACAACAACGCTACGGCGCACATTTGAATGTGCGTACATGCCTTCGCTCTTCTGCGCAGATTGAACTTTGGATTCCGTTGGGAATATCCCGTAACCAATAGTAAGATCTTCAAAACAAAACCGATGGACCCGTTGCCTGCGCGGTTGATGGAAATCCCCGGAGGCAGTCATTGAGAAATCTGCTACCTGTTTGAAAAGCGAAACCGCATCGGGGAATCCGATTTCTAGTATGAACCGCCGCCGCAGGCACCACCTGTGCCTTAGTTCTCGAAAAATTCATAAAAAATTTGTCACCGTCGGGCGATAACACGTTCCGGTGATTCCATTTCGTTAGCGGTTGGTTGTTTCGTGTTCACACATTCCTTCGGTCGACGTCACACTTCCCTTTATCACAATGCGTACAGATGCAATGTGAATAGTAGTCTTGTCTTTTCGCCATGGCATTAAACATGCCGTCTACGAAAAGTATTTACTTTTATTATCAGTTTTTTGGTCGTGCGCTCAACTAAAAAGAAAAGGATTCATACAATAAGGTAGGATGAAAGAGGGCGTAATGCAGGAGGGCAGAAAAACTTGGTAAAGAGATTGATTTGTATAGTTTTTTTTCCCATATTAATGAAAAGATATATCGACTAAGGATTATAGTTAATTCTTAACAATGTTTCGTGATTTAATTTGACCGTGTTAATGTTTTTTTTCTAAAAATGAAACAAGGACTGCAGCTTTAAATTATCTTTTATTTTTTTAAATTTAATGGTATTGCTAAAGGATTTGTAAAACTCCAAGTAATACATTATGTTCCAAAGCATCGAATATTGTGTGAATAAGAATTTATATTTGCTTCATAGAAATACGTCAAGGTCCATATAAGGTGTGCACTCTATTGCCACGTTACTCTGCATTTTTATCACCAGACGAAGCGGAACAATCTATCGAAAACACTTGATAAACATTTTATATGCATATTTTTGCAAATGCGAGAAGATAAAACCATTAATAAACGAAACAACTGCGTTATTGCCCTTTGCTGCCAAGTTGCTCTCCTCGAAGGTCGGTATCATCAAGGCGAACACAAGATGCGGCGGAAAAAGATAAGTTTAAGCAAATACGTAGCACTTTGTACTGTGTTTGTGTGTACTTCAGGAAACTATTTCCCTTCGGAAACAGAGCAAAAATAACAGGAAGAATACGAAGGGATGTTGGTTGTAGTTAGTTCCCTTATCAGCGGTGCCCTCTTCTGCGCAGTGTAGATTAGAGCCCTCGTCGATCTAATGATGAATTTTAACTGTCAACCCTTAGGGAAAACTCACACACTCAGACACAATAGGACGGTGGTTTTGGCATCGCAACAATGTAACATTTAGTACCGGCCCATTTTGACCGACTGACTCAGTCGGTTATCAGTTGTATTGAAATCCATCGTTTGGACAAGCCTTTCTTCGTCTTAGCCGTCCAATCAACGACAAGTGATAGGCCACTTCGTTAACAACGCAGATTTAATCGCCGGCAATGGTTCCCTTCCCTTGTTTCAGGTGCGCTAAAGTTAATTACATCCATGCGTGGTATTATATTACTTTGTCACAAACGTGTCTTCAGTTGGATTTGGTAGCAAAAGGAGGGGGTGGGATTTCGCGCCATGATCAACTACTAATCGGTGGCCATCAATTCCCTTGTCACGTTTTACTAAAATGTGATTTTCATCTGCCGGCACACTAATAGAATATAAAAAAGAAGAAATTTTTACGATACACTCTAGCAGCACGGCACGTGTAGAATCTAATTACGATCAAATGTACAATCTTTTTTTTCTCTCTCCCCCTTCTGTCTCGTCTCTCCCATCCATGCATCCAGAAGTGTCCCGATGGAGGTGGTGGATCCCTCAAACAGTTGCTGAAGGTGAAGGTGAAAGAATCATATGTCTCTGAATTGCTTTTTTTGTTCACCGCACAGCAGAAACCTCTTTTAAGCTTTGCACAGCACTTAATTCAGTCCCCGGCACGTTGGCACGTGTCCTCACATAAGTAGCGTAATTTCGCCCGTTTGTTACGAAAAATAATGGCATTCATCCAATGCATGGTTGCGTTACCTTTAGAGTGTGGGATGACTTTGAGTTTGTTTTTTCTCCCTTAACTTCGCCACTTATCGTTTTCTTTGTCGCTAGAATCGAGTATAACCATAATTCGTGCTTATTAAAAATGTAAACACATTAGTCACCCTACCTCACTAGGTCCGCCGCAAATATTTCTTCAGCTGCAATTGATTTTGAAGAAAAATCAAACATGTAGATTTTCTCACTCTCCATTACTTTCAGATGCTTGGCTAGACAAATAAGCTACCCTCTCGGTCACTAATCGATGTAAACCCTTTGACCCTTTCAACCGACATAATTGGTGGACATGATTAAAGGTTGAATCACCAAAACCCGAGCTAAGAGAAAATTTACATTGTGAAAAAGATCCCGGCCGTCCACCGTCTCGGAGGAAAGATTTATATTTTGTCCACCCAATCCATAAAGACGCAATAACAAAGGCTACCCTGTCAAGTTCTCTATCGTGTGCCTTCATTTGCTTTTCCATATGACGGCCGCGATTGACGGTTGGATCAATATCGTAGTAGTACAACACAAAGTGCAAACCTTCCTTTTCTGCCATCCCCGTTGGCCATAGTCGTGACCCATAGCAGACTGGCTCGGTTGAGAGCATTTCGGCCCTACCAATGGCAATGTACGGTTCTGCCTGAAGGCTATCTGTGCCTCAAATGCATGTTTATAATGTTAGCTGGACATTGGCTTACAGCGATCTGTTGGTTGGTAAAGTAGTCATATTCGTAATGACACATTACTTATTCGTACATCGAATTATAGTCGTGTGCTAAAAGATTCAAAAGCATGCTTGCAGCACGAAGCAAAAGCGCACGGAAGTCATGAGTCATATTTTAAATTGGGTCCAATTCTAGGAAAAATCGAAATGCATGTTAAAATGCAGTTTTTATAGATTTTAGGGATTTAGTCATTGATTTTATAACTATCCGGTAATCACTACTAACAAAGTAACTAAATGTAGAATCTCAGATTTCAAGGTACAAATTGGGGATGATTCATACAGCACGTGAATTTTGTTTTATCCAAACAACATAAGATTCGCTTTTATTTCCTTCGGTGAAAATGTTCAGCTAATTTAAATTATGGTTTTAGCTAAATTTGAAATTCTAGATAAATTACAAATAACTCATTTCATTTATAACGGTTTAAAAATTATTTGTATGAACCACACTAGAATATAACTATTTTCTTTTATGCCTTAGGCTATTCTGCCAGGACCAGTCACTCTGACTGCTTCAATATTGCGAGTGTAAATAAAATTGAGAACTAAATAAAATTTGTATACAGCTTGAGCTTAGTCAAGAAATACATATTAATATCTTTTGTAAGTTGATTCTTAGTTGATTCTTTGCGTGAAGAGATTGATTAAAGCTGTTAACACGTTAAGTCCTACGCGCAAATTGTACTACTTCCCGTTCTGCCAGCGATTCGTAGAAACGCCGGTCTACCCAACGGGCTCTGTCGGCCCGAGCAGACCGACGCCGGCTTACGGGGAAGAACACTGTCGGCCCCACGGGGCCGACGTAGGGCTTAACGTGTTAATCATTTCAATATGTCCAGCGTCATGGATGATTATTATATCATCAGTGAACATTGTTTTACATGTGCTATTGAAAAATTAAATTAAAATCAGTTGAAAAATAGAAAATATGGCCAACGAATGGCCCTTTTCTAGTGTTCTATTTTAAGCTTCGGTATGTTCGACTTCCTGACATAATGTTGAACTGCGGATGATTGTGTAAAACAGTACCGTGTTCAATCGTTAGGTCATTTTTTTCTTTTTTTTTTGCATACGACCATGATTACCGAGTAGTGCAGTAGTAGAAAAACAGCACATAGCATTGATCTGCTTCGATCCACGTGTTTTTGTTTACGTGTTGTTGCGCTGCCTTGCCCGGCGGCTTGCTGCCGCCTTCCGATAGTCCGTGCCACACGGCTACGTCATCACTAAACGACGTGCGGAAAGTGTTCCTCCATCAGGTGTGTTGGTGTACGAGAGTCGTCTTCAAGGAAAAGGATTGCGAGACGTCGCGCCACGCCTTCCCATCCGACGGGGACAACACCACAGCTGTTGTTTACGCCATTAGCAGTGACAACGACGACGACGACGACGAGATCGATGAGGACACCGAAAAGAGTCGGCACCGGTCAGCTCGGCGGTTCCCGGAGACTCGTGAGAAATGGTCGGTATTCTTTAGCGGCACCAGGCGAGAACCGTTCGTGGGTTGAACTTGTCCGGAGACAGTCATCACTACTATACAGAGCTATTTACGCTCCGAGCCGTTCTCGGATGCGCCTGCGTGCTGTGCAGATTTGTTTGCCTTAGGGCAAGGGAGATTTTGTTGTTGTTGTTGTTGTTGTTACACACCCAAACACAACCCCCTTGAGGCGAGTTTACCAAGTTTGCATATGTGGTATGCAAAAGGTCTTACCTTGTAAAATTATAACAGTTTCGATATGCTATCCGATAGTCACGAACAAGGGTTTTGATTATCATTTTTTTCATTTTTCAAAACAAACGAAGCAATTACAAGAGTTTTCCCCTTGCATCGTGCCGACTAAACGAAAAGAATGTCCGAGTCGGTATCGATTTTTGGCAAATATGCAACACCCTTTTTTTTTGCTGCGTTTGTACGAGACGAAGAAGGGCCACGGTGGGTTGTTTTCTTGCTCGCCTCAACAGTTCTCTCTGCGACGTCAAGCTGAATGCTTCCACCAGCGAAATTGGCATTGGCCCAACAACCTATTGCGTGTGTGAACATAAAGGGAAAAAGGAAACAGGGCAGGAAAATCGACCCACACCTTTAGTGACTCGAGAAACTTTACTAGACTATAACTGAGAAATCGTGGTACGGTGGTTTTGTAGAATATCTTTTCGGAGTGTTGTGAGAAGAATCGTTTTTATTTTTCATAGCAATTGGGTGTAACTCGGTGAAAAGAGGATCCCTCATCGATCCCTGCCACCGCACCTTGGAGTTTGCTTCTTTCTTTTGCTTTAGCTTTTAATTGCGGCTACGGTAGGTTGGAAATGAACGCATTTTGTTGCCTTTCACCTTGCCATACTCTGCACTGCGACATTCTCGAACGTTCGCCTTAGCGGTATTTGCTAATTACGATCTCTTTTTCTTTTCTTCCATCCACCAACCACACTCGCAGGCCAACTCTCCCACCGAGATGCGGGACATCGCGGCTCGGATTTGCCGGGACTATCTGACCGGAGCGTGGAAAACTATCTCGGCCGACGAGCTGCAGCTCAAGCGGATCAGTGGCGGCCTTTCGAACTTCCTCTACTACGTCAGCCTACCGGAGCACCATTACTACAATGCGGCCGGTGTCAAATCGAACGAAGGTTCACGCCGGAGCTCATTTAATGCCTCTTCCGGTACGGCGCTTGAAGACATTCCGAAGGCAAACACGAGGTCTAAGGGAAGGAACGGGAACAAACGTGCCCGGAAGGACAGCTGCGCCAACATGCTGGAACCGAAGGAGGTAAGAATAGATTCCGAGTTGTGTATTAAATTCTGTTATTTTCTTTTATTACTAGCGACCCCGGGGAAGGGGCATTTTAAGGGAAACGAATAGCAACACTCCCACATGCGGTAATCATCGGTGGTGTCGTTTAAATAACCGGTCCTGCACTAATCACGTGTCATGCATCAATCATTACGCCACCATGCAATTGTGATTGTATTGCCTCGTTTGAATCGACAGAATCTGTCATTCCATCTCAAAGAACACACATCACCTTGAACGAGAACTTTCCTTGTCCGACACCATCGTTTTTGTGCATCTTCCCAAATGGTCGTATCTCCATGTCTTGCCCCCACGAGCCTACCGAGTTTTCGCAACCAATTTAGTCCCGATTACCGTCAGCAGATAAGATAGTACTCCCTTGGTTTTTGTTGCGAGTATTCCCGGACTGTCCACTAATTATAAGTTACAATCGCGCTTGTTCGATCATACTTTTGATTGCTTCCAATTGTTGAAACAATCGCTGCCAACTCTTGGACCTGATGATAATTTAGATTTCGTTTGGCGGTTTTCCATCACAGCATCAAATATCTGGATGGTTATAATATAAAAGTGTAGGTTCACCCAACGTTGTGAATAAACGAATTTAAACAACACGCAGATAATGAAAAACACGCTGAAATAATTTACTAAAGTTCATCGGTCAAATAAGAATTTAGTGGATTAATTAAAAAATGTAGCTTTTATACGAAGGATATCATCATCGCCCGAGGGTACTTTAATTTAATCCTAAAATCTACCACAAGACTGGAGAAACACATTTTTGCAGATATTTTAATCGATTTTGTTTGTTTTTCGTCTCGATTATTTTCCCCCATTTAGGTGCTTCTAAGGATTTACGGGCAAACTCACGGTGAACACGCTCTGGAAACTATGCTCACCGAATCGGTCGTCTTCACGCTGCTCAGCGAACGGAAGCTAGGTCCTAAGCTGCACGGCATCTTCCCCGGTGGGCGCATCGAGCAATACATTCCGGCACGGGCGCTGCTGACGGCCGAACTGAGCGATATGAAGATTTCGCTCAAGATCGCCGAAAAGATGGCCGCCATTCATAGTATGGACATTCCGGTGTCGAAAGAACCGGACTGGATCTGGAACACCATGAACCGCTGGCTGAAGGGTGTAGAGACAACGCTCAAGACAATGGAACGTGATCGCGCCAATGGGAACAACACAACTGCGAAGGGCATAACGGACAAAACCATAATTTCTAACAGCAACAACAACAATAGCGATGGTGGTGATGGCGATAGCGAAAAAGCGAATATTCTGACCGAGATGGACCTGGTGGCGGAGGTCGAGTGGCTACGATCAGTGATCGAGAGTGAAGACTTTCCGGTGGTGTTTTGTCACAACGATCTGCAGGAGGGAAATATACTGCTTCGGCAGGATTATTCCTCCACGGCTGGTGGTCAGAATTATGAATGGTAAGTAATCAGGTCCAGCCATTGGACAAGGATATCGAATGGTCAAATAATTCATGATTATCTTTTACTAACAGTACAACGCTGGAATCATTTGACGAATCCACTCAGCTCGATTCGCATTTTAGTGGCATTCTGATATCGAATGGCGTTGTCCCGGAAGGGCATATACTTGCTCCATCCAATGGTGGCAATATTAATCTCAACCGTAACTCAAGGTAACAAATGGTGTCCGCTCGACAAACTATAACAATGTAATTAATAATGTAATCTTAATGTTGTTGGTTTTTTTAGGAAACGTTCCCTAGACCAGGACCACATGGAAAACGACCTCGATAATACGCGCGACTCCGTGCTAAGCGGCAACTCACAGGCCCTTTCGGAAGTGCCCTCGCTGACGGACGGCGAGCCGGAGCTGATGATCATCGACTTCGAGTACTGTGCCTACAACTATCGCGGGTTCGATCTCGCCAACCATTTCCTCGAGTGGACGTTCGATTACACCAACAGCGAATCGCCGTACTTCTACCACAAGCTGGACCAGTATCCCTCCGCCGAGCAACAGGTAAGCCACCCTGTTCGAGGACACTTCGAACAGTGCAGACGACAAGTGACGGTGACCAACAGTAGTAGTGTGCCAGCCAAGCAGCCAGGACAAGAGTCTCCTGTGTCACACTGTGCTTTTCCCTATGTTCTTTTTTTTTTGTTCTCTTCTTTTCCGTCTCTTTGTTTTTGTCTGCGCTCTCTATTGTTTCTCTCTTCAGTTCGGCAAACACACCTCGCGTCACCTCGGGGGAGATGGGTGGTATTGGAGGTGGTGGTGGTGGTTGTGAGGCATCAAGAGTGGCCGCGCTAGAATATGAGCATCCCCCGCAAACCCAGCTTGCGTTCGCTAATTGGCAAAGCATACAGACACACACACACACAAGAGTCGATACAAGAGTATGCGGCAGCAACTCCCGTCCCGGGCCGGACTCGTCCCCTAACAGTGTGTGTCCACGAGGGCATAAAGGGATAAGGACCAAAACGTACCAAGTATTTTCGTACAGCAGCAGCACTCTCGTTCCTCCACCGTAATGCTAGCCCGCGCGGGCCGCGACGATGGCCGTGCCGGCGTGCCAGAGCGTCAGTAATGGTTTCCTCTCGTTCTAGAAAGGCCTCACGTTTGCTTCCCGGGGGGTCTTCCTCGGGTGTGTGTGGCTTTGTGTGGCTGAGACATCCGGGCGCAACGGGGCAAACTCACTGCGACAGCGCAGCCACACACAGAGAGATCGTCTGGTCGCGATCGCTACCGCTCACGCCACGCTAGCGATCTGCAAAAGTAGAGTTTGTCATCCATTTATCACATTTTTTCGTTTCGTTTCGTTTCATTCATCCGCGCACAATTTGTGTTGTCTCGCAAAACTCCTACGCACACTTTGATCTTTCGTTCCTATTTGCTTTTATCGAACTTTTGTACACTTTTCAACTCAAAATCAGTAGGCTAAAAGTGCCTCGCATAGTGTGCGTTAGTGTAAATCACTAGTTTCACCACACTAGATTCTGTTGAACATGTCCATTTCCATCCTTTTAATTAATTATAAGATTTACTTGGTTTTCCTTACCCCGGATCCTAACAAACAAGCAATCAAACACACAGTGCAACGAATGAATGAAAATAGTTTTGCGTATGTTCATTGTAGCGCCTCGGTGTAGATAGAGGCCCACTACAATTTGAGAGAATACTGCTTTCCTGTGAATCAGCATCAATTAATGACCTGTGATGTGTGCATTTGTGCTTTCCTCCAAATCCAGGACCAGTTCATCCGTCAGTACCTGAGCCATCTGGCGCCCGCGGAACGGCTATCGTACGGTGATCGTGACAGTGCAGCAGAAGACTACGATGAAGCATCGGACGCGGGTTCCGTTTCCGATCGTAGTAGCGGGGGCAGTGTGGGAACCGATGAGATCAACCATGTGCGGCGTGAGGTGCAGTGCTTCACGATGGCGTCCCATCTGTTCTGGAGTCTCTGGGCTATCGTGAACGTGTATCAGGAAATCGAATTTGGTTACTTGGTAAGTGGATAGAATGTTTGAATGAAGAATTTCCTCCAGGATATAGCTTTTAAACATTTGTTCTTTCACAGGAATACGCCATCTGCCGGCTAAATCAGTACCGTTCGGCTAAGAAGAGTTATATCGAAACGGCGAACATCGTTGACTCGACCCGTAAGGCATCCTCAGTGGATCCGGAAAAGTGAAACAAACGACACCAACGAAATAATATGTTTGTCGTGCCGGGAAAACGGTCCAGGAATACAGGCAGACATGTGCGCTTTAGACCGCTTGGTCGATGTAGTAAGCATGAGGAAGCAAACTGAATCTCGGTTGATGAAGGAGAACTAGTAGATCTGGCCTGTTGAACAGCTTCTTCCCTCCCAGTACAGCTTACCGGTCAAGCATGGGCCACAGAAAAGACACATTCAGTGCCCATGTCATACCTTCTACAGTAAATTACACAGCCTTAGTTTTTTTTAATAGCATAATTTATGCACTAACGTAATGCGTAGATTAATTTTCGGTTTCAGAAGAATGACGGGACGTGTTTAAAATTTGCGTAGAAAAAAAAACAGTCATCCAAGCTAAAGTTCACCGTCACTATCGTAACAGTATTAGTTGCCACAGTGAGTTTTTATTTTAATTTCTTTGCTAGTAATTCCTTGAGCTAGTTTAAGTATCCACCTATTGTTTTATCATGGTCTATCGTTTGGACTATTTATTAATTGTAGACGTACTTACCGCTATCTACCGCGTGGGTGTTTGGATGTTGTGACAATTTATTATGTACTTTAACTGACGCTTTTTCGTGAATGATATTTGTGAACGACTTTAACTTTCCTACCGAAACCAACAAACCATAACTGAAGTACGAAGAGGATGCTTAGACTATTATAGAAGAGGTGATACGACGAATTTATAACGATAAGCAAGTTATTTTATTATAAGTTTGATATGTTGTCTACAGGGAGCTTTTGGTATTTTGCAATAAATGATAATGCGTAATATTTTTATTTTCAATACTTTTCAATAACCCATTTTATGCGTAGGCATGCTACTATTCATCAGCGTGTAGTTGTGATGTGTTGTGGTAGATGATGTGAATGATCTTCGAAAGCGGAAAAAAAGATTAGAAAGACTTGATCGCAAATGTGGCAAACGCAGACGGTTTGGGACTGTGGTTGATTTGAAACCGTTGCAAACAATTGATAGTTTATATGTTTCATAGTGTAGAATAAACTATTCAAATTTTGCACTGAATAGACCGGAAGGGGGGCAACGTGCGATAGGATTTGGAAGATAGCATAGCAAGTACATCAAAAGCGCCTAAAGAAACACATTCGTATCTAGAAATCAAAAACATATCGATCCAACTAAGAGCTACTCAAAAATTGCTAAATGATGTGCTGTGCGTGTGATTTACACATTGATTATCCCAATACTCTTTACATGAATGCTAGACTGCTGTTTCGGGTAATACAAATTTCATATATATCTAACAGCCTCAAAAGAAATTATAAAAAAACACGCGCGTTTATTGCACCTTACTAAAAATCAGACGAACGTATTTATATAAAGCTGTTACTTTCCCTATAGTACTGAATTGCTATTCCAATGTATCAAAATGGTTGTTCGTTACCTTTCTTTGTACGATTGTCTTTCGGGAACAGTGCACAAAAACGTGATAAAATTAATCCGTTAGCAAACGAATCAATATCCTATCACATTGCGGAATGGTGAATAAATTGCGAGAAGGGAAAATATTACAATATACGTATATTGTAGTTAGCGCTAGGAATTACTAGTGGTATCATGTAAACTCCCGGTGATAGACGAGAACGAGTAATGTGTCCCATTGTAAGTGAAGCGTTTATAGTATACATTAAAACACGTGTCACATCTTGTAAGCTTATAAGCAAATAAATTACTTCATTTAATAAACTAATCTGATTGTGATCATGGTTTTAATTTTGGGTGTATTTTTTAAGTCAATAAACGAATGCGCCCCCGGCTAAGCTAGAGGGTTCGGTTCGCAAGTCATTTATCAACGATTCCACAATCAAACGGAAGCCTCGAGGCAAGAGACCGCAGAGAGTAGCAACATCAATTGCAAGTTCTACCTCGCGTTCAGTGCGCGTTCAGGTCTTGCGAACGACGCAATTGTCGCTGATATACTGTCCAGCCGGAGTTCCTTAGCCCAGTAATCTTAATCGGTATGGTGTAATACAAAGTTCACAAAATCTTGTGTGTGTTCAGATAACAGAGACGACAGAGCTAAGCATGTTGAAGTTTTTCAAAAGAGAGCGACTAATTTTATAGAAAATTGCTTAACATTTCTTAGCTGTCAGCTCCAGCCTTACTGTGGTAGAATAATCGTGAATAATTTCAAACCGATCGCGATCTACAGTGCAAAGTTCACTTTTTTCATTCCATTTGTCTTGTTTTCATTCATGTTGCATTCGCTCGCAGACAGCTGATTGGCCGGTGGTGGTGGTATGTGACGGGAATAAGGTTTTCATTCCTGACCTAGTGCTGTTCAGTGTAATCCAAGTCGTCGTAGACTAAGTTCGTCGTTTAGTTTAGTGACCGAAAACATCTGGTGTCAAGGGTTTATACGTATGTTTTTTCTGTGCAGTGACAAGAGTTACGAGCCCTCTTTCTTTTCCCGATGATTTGCAGAAGATTGCCTCTGATAACAGCGAGATATCGTGCGGGATTGTGCGATACTACGGCAGTAAAGCAAATCAACAAAAACATCAACAGTACGTCGAATTCTCGGAATCTATCCTCGGCACCGCTCGTTGACAACGGTGAACGTAAACAAACGCCAGAGATGCGTGAATTCAACACAATCGCACGGTAACGCTTCGGCAACGTTACAAAGCGTTACTAGTTTAATTTGTCCGTTAATGTATGTATTTTGAACTCTTTCTACAGACCGTCGGAACATGGAGATTTGCTGGCAAATAAAACCCTCTTTCCGGATCCACCGTCGAGGGGACCGCTGACAGTGTATCGTAAGCAGGCCACCGTCGATTGGCGAAAAATAAAGGTGGCCTTCAACGATGTCACTTCGCTGGAGCTACAGCACCGGGTGTGGAGTTTTGCCAGTAAACACCCACTGTTTGCGCATCCGCTGCAACCGCTTACCATGGACGAAGAGCGCCATCTGGCTACCAAGCGGATGTATGTGGTGCAAAACGAGAAGATGTTCACCATTATCGACTACCTCGAGCGACCGGATTTGGCCGCACACTATCACCAATCGTGGATCGCCTACGAACCAAGCATGGCCGTGAAGTACTCGCTCGGATTCGGCATGTTCCCGTCGGTCATACGCACCCTCGACGTAGGCCGACTGGATGAGATTGTGGAGCGTAACGAGACAGGCGAGTACCTGGGTGCATTCGGTTTGACCGAGATTGCTCACGGGACGAACGCGAAGGGTATGCGTACGACGGCCACGTATGATCCTGCGGCCGGCGAGTTTGTGCTGCACACGCCCGACTTTGAGGCGGCCAAATGTTGGATCGGCAACCTGGGCAAAACCTGTACCCACCTGATCGTGTACGCTCAACTGTACACCGCCGATGGTAAACATCACGGCTTGAACGCTTTCGTGGTACCGGTGCGTGATTCTTCCACCCTTAAAGCCTTCCCCGGGGTGACGGTTGGCGATCTTGGTGCGAAGGCTGGCCTACAGGGCGTAGACAATGGGTTCGTGATGTTCCGACAGTATCGCATCCCGCGTGAAAACCTACTGTCTCGCACTGGCGATGTTAACGAGGCGGGTGAGTTTGTGTCCCCGTTCAAGGATGCCAGCAAACGGTTCGGCGCTTCCCTGGGGGCTCTCTCGGGGGGTCGCGTCGGTATTTGTGGTATCGCAAATGTGTACCTCACCAAAGCGATCACCATAGCGCTCCGGTACTCGGCCAGCCGGAAACAGTTCGGACCGGACGACAGTGAGGAAGAGTGGCCCGTGCTTGAGTACCAATCGCAGCAGTTCCGTCTGTTCCCGCATCTGGCCAATAACTTCGTGATACGCGTGTTTAACCTTTGGTTTGCCAAAGCCTACGGAGACATGCAGCTGAAGATGCTCGGTGGAGAGAATATTGGTGGCGTTGGGATGGAGGTGCACGCACTTTCGTCGGCCGCCAAACCCGTCTGCACGTGGGCCGCACGTGACGGCGTTCAGGAGTGCCGGGAGGCTTGCGGAGGTCACGGATATCTGAAGCTATCAACTATCGGCGATTTGCGAGGCAATAACGATCCGAACTGCACGTACGAAGGGGAAAACAATGTGCTCATCCAGCAGGCGTCGAATTGGTTGCTAAGTGTGCGATCTAAAGGATGGGACAAGTTTGCCGAAGTATCACCCCTCGGTTCGGCACAGTTTTTAGCGCATTCGGAGACTTTGCTCAAACGGCGACCGAACTGGACCTCAGCAGCCCACGCAGGGTCAATTTCAAGTACGAAACGGTGCCGACAATCTTGGCTAACTGAGCTCAATAATTCATATCGTTTGTTTTCACAGATCAACTAGAAGCATTGGATTGGTTGGTCGCTTATCTGCTGGAGGAAACGTATGGAAAGTTATCCAATTTGAAGCGTCAAGGAAAGACATCTTTTGAAGCCCGGAACGACTCCCAATCCTTCTTCGCCAGAACGCTTTCAATCGCTTACGGAGAGGTAAGAGGATGACTGAAATCATCAGTGAAATGTTTAACAACATGTTTTTTACCATTTTCACGAAATCATGGTTGATGGTTGAAACGGTTTGATGTATCAAGTACAAAGCAACACTATAAGATCTTCCTTTATTTTTTGTGTATTTTTATAATTTTTTAAATGTCCCACTCTTTTCGTTTGAAACAAGACAAGTTATATCTGAACAGTTTCGTCTATTTTGTGTCCTTTTAAATTTTATTTTTTAGTTTTTTTTAGTTGTTGAAATAAGCTCAACATTGAAATAGAAAATGAAAAGAACATGAACACATACTCTATAAAATGATACCACGTATTCAATATTTTTTCATTTGATATGAACATGCATAATTTATTTAACTGACACATTGCCCTTTCTTTTCGCTATTAATCTTTTTCCCCCTTTTCCTCAACAGCGCATGCTACTGTTCGTGTTTGCCAAGTTCCTGGCCGACCTTGAATCCGGTCCGGAACGACAGGTGCTAGAGCATCTCGGTGCACTTTACGGTGCCAACGTGATCCTGCGTCACATCGGTGTCTTCTACCAGGGTGGATATTTCTCCGCCCAACCGGGCGCAATGGGCCTCCTACAGCAAGCGATCCTCGATCGACTGCCCGTAATCAAGCGGGATGCGATCGCCCTGGTCGATGCGATCGCTCCGACCGACTTCATCCTCAATTCGCCGCTCGGCATGAGCGATGGGGACGTGTACCGACATATGGAGTCGGCCATCATGCAAGCGCCGGAGGCGCTCGAACGTCCCAAGTGGTGGCGCGACGTGGTACACCGAGATTATGTGCAACAGTCGAAGCTGTAAGCAACCGGTGGTGGAGTTTATATGGGTTCGCGGGATAACATTTTCGATTATATTTTAATGCGCTGTGGGTATGGCCGGGCAAAGAAAAATGGCATTCGCTCATAATTTGGGCTCGATCTTCCTTTTGTTAGGTTTTACTACGCATAATTTCGTTTCGACTTCTTTGGTATTGTAGTTTGTTATAATTATATAGCGTTGTTTTTTTTTTGTAATAAAAAAAAGACCAACTTCGAGCGGGCCCTTGGGTTAAGATTTTATGACTAACACTATCGATTTCTGCTTCGTCCCGCTGCGTTAAATATATCACCAAAGTTTATTACGATCGTTCGAAACAGAAAAATATTTCTGCATGGCTGCCGTTATGAGCCATTGTGCAGAAAAAAAGGCAGCACTTTTTTAAACGCCTCTCCCAGCCCATTCCGGCTACCCGGCCCACTCTCTCCAGGACAAGACTTTTGCTAACGGATTTCGTAAACAAACCATAAAACGATTGCTTTGATCGTTTCCCGGTCAGCGGGCTTGTTGCCCGCTGGTCTTAGGATGCTGTGATTGGATCCTTTTTTACGACCTACCTTTTTACCGAAAATACTCCGGTTGTGTTGGGGAGGTCCTTACGGGTCCAAGTATCATAAAAAGTAAAAAAACCGACGACGGTTGAACAGAAGAACATCCAACCGCTAGCTACCCTTAGGCCCAATTACCCCCGGGGGAAAGGTAACCGGCTTCGGTGGGCCAAAAGAATGATGGGTGGAGATTGTTTACGAAAAGCATCAGCCGAGTGGAAAAGGTAACAGTGGCTGGTGGGGGTAGCGGGAAAATGTGTAGTTTTTGAAAAACAACACATTTGCCAAATGGTAAACTGGACATGGTTGCTGGCTGCATGGATGGCAAAAGCGTACCTTTCGCGATACCAACATCCTGGGGAAACCTGGACATCCATCGCAGACATCCCAAAAGGCATGTATAATCCATGCAAATTGAACCTATTAAAATTAGCATTTGTATCCGTCCGTCACGGTACTCGCGACATCGACAGAGCACCGAAACTTTATTTATCCTTATGACCAGGTAGCTGTAAATCGAACACTGCGTTAAATCAGGCCAAAATATACGACCGCTGCTTACAATAGACACATACGGGAGCGAAATGAGTCCGGGCATGCGACATCGAGACACGGTCTGCACCGTTCCCAGCCTAAGCCAATAGGTTTATGGGTTTATGATCTGTTTACGCCATGCGGGGTGACGCCCTTCCGACGGCCAGTGGCCGTAAAATCCTCTTACGGTGACGGTTCAAGATGGTCACTTTCCTAAATGTCCCGTTGAACGTCACCTTGCTATCAACCATTTTCTGCAAAAATACAAAAGATGTTTCGATGTGGTGCCTGCTTGCCGAATATATTCGCCACATGGGAGCAGCAAATTTAAGAGATTTTCGGAACGGATGCCCGGCAGCGGAAGGGAGATGGAGATGACGATAAGTAATCCTCGTCCGAGAAGGTGACTGATTGGAACTACCTGGCACCCTAGCGGTAATAGTTCGGTGCGAATTTACGGTACAGTGCAGCTTTATAATCCTATTAATTTTTATAGACTACGGCGAAAAAGGCTCGTGCCCGGACAAACAACAATCGGACCCCCGTCGATCCGAGGCTAGACACCCGACCGGGATCCCGACTGATGAATCAACGGCGATAGGGTTTGCAAATTTGTCGATATCCTTTTGTATGATTAGGTAACATAACGTAATTTGACGTAACCGAGTGAGAGCTGAAGGAGTTTTGTAGACCGGAGGATTTCCATTTCTCCAAGTTACATAATGTAATGTATGTCGATGTTTCTCAGGAGGTGTCTAGAACTACTAGGATCGGTAATGTCCTTCGTTTGGCTACAAATTTGACGCCGACAGGAAGAGTTGTGGGACTTTCCCGTCAGGCTGCTATAGACAGAATCCTTTTCCGTCGCATCCTGTCGCTGTGTTGGTTACGTAAATAATTGGGCGCACTTTTTTTTTCGTAAAAGCATCACTTCCGGCGCCATTTACTAATTTCACCGTAGACCTCCATTATGGTGAAGGGTTTTTCCAAACTAAGGCGCAATGTTTTCTTGGGGGCAAACCAATGCCGACGCGTGCATTTGGTGATTGTGGAAATTCCCCATTCAAACTGACCGCCGGAAGATGTGTCCCTAAGATGGTGAGCTGAACGAGGAAGTTTGGATAGGATGATCATTAAAACGAGGAAGTTTAGGAAAACACCAGCACCAGCTTCCTGTCCGCACTTTAAGGGCAGGAAGTTCAAGATTGTTAGGTGCACTTCCTTCCAGGGTTACGAAAAGAGGTAAAATAATAGCAAGTTGTACTCTGAATTTCATTCCACGTCCGTTGGATCGAAGATATTCCGTGGGACGTTCTCGGCCATAGCGATGGCAAACTTGATGTTGTGTCTGATCGTCTATTATTCTTAGGACGAAACAACACCTCAGTCTGTCCTGTGAATTTGGCGAGAGAAATTCGATCCCAAAAACATAATTCGCCGGTGGGACTAGAGGCGAATGGAGTCGGGTTTGGGATTTTACGCGAACGCTTATGAATTAACGACCGCCGGCAACAAGACGCTACCTATTTTTTGCCCAGTAAAACTTGCCGACATTTTTCGTACCCTTTGGCGGTAGCTTCAGGCTCGAGAATCATGTGAGAGAGCATAGGAGTGGGTAGTCGCCCTTCGGCCAAAATTATTTTACGGGGTACGACGGAGTGGTCAGTGGGCGAGACTGACCAGCAGGTATTCGGCGCTGGACTGGAAGATCGAACGGGACAGGTAATGGAGGCAGGCAAGCAGACGGGCAGCAGTTTAGGACCCGATTGGGAATTCATTTTTCGGGAAATTACTTTTCGAAATCCCAAGCGAGCATCATCTCGGCCCGTCTCGACGCAATTGGATGGAATTCACGAGACGCTGGATTGGATTGGCGCGCAGTCACTTAATTAAGCCTAGTCTTTGGCCAACCGCTTGGCCACATTTAAAAGCAAGCCGAAGTCGCACAGGAGCATCACTTGTGTTCGATCCCGCCAGTCATCAACATCCGTCATCGATTTTCCGTGAAGTTTGAAAGGAGCGAACGTTTGAAGTAATGTCGCACGTGCCATCACATTATCAACCCTTGGGAGTCCTTAGAGGAGCGCTGCACGAAGGAGCTTTCCGACGGCCATACGATGGCTACTACAACCGTTCCGAGCGGCCACAGTCTTACTGGAATACGGAAACCAGAGTGTACGATCTTCGCTCGAAAAACAAATTCAACGGACGCAGCGGTACACCTTTCCCCGATCAATCCAGAGCCTACCAAGGATCGCAGTGGAATACGTACAACAGCTTTCAGCCAATTGCAGGACAGATCCAGCAATCCGTTGCCCCTGGTAACGCACCTAGCACCAGCAAAAAACGTCGCCTCTCTACCGTTCCCGACGACGAACCGTTCATAGACATCATAAGCAACAGGGTGGAAAGCCATGGTGGTCAGCCAAAACGGAAAAAGGTCTCCAATGGGCAGCCTCGTTCGATCCGGTTGATCAGCAGTTCGCCAAAATCAAAGCCAGTACCTCGGAAGTCTCCAATCTCGAACCAGCCCGTTGCGGTTCGGATCGAATCCATCTTCCGCAATGTGGAGTTGCTGGCACAAAGTTACTGGGACACCGGAAACGCGTTAAAGCAACAATCTGGCATGCGGGCTGGTGTGGTGTTGAACAATACTCGAATACGGACAGTGTAGGCGAAAGCTCTTTGTTGGAAAACTCTGTTTGAACGATTGTGTTCCTTAGCTAACAACTGTGTGTGGTGTCCGTCGATAGAGCGATAAGTTTGTAAATTACTTGTGGTTCGTAAAATGTATAAGATTAAAAATAAAATTTTATGTTTCTAGATTTAATTCATAAGACTTTGAATTGGAAGTATGAAAATGTTGTGCCAGAGAAAGAATGTAGCATTAGGGAATAAAATTTTCATTTGATTATGAGTGCTTAATTCCTGGCCCTGTTTTAAATGCTCCACCTTGATCATTTTTTTTCGATATAATAATTTTTACAGGTTTGTCAATTATTCAAAAACTGTTTACGTTTTTTTAAAGATTAATTTAAACTAATTGAATTAATTGTTTACCGAAAACTGGTTGCACAACCTAGCACTAATTTATGTTTAATTAGAAAGATGCATCCAGATCGAGAGGTCGAACCATTTCGAGTAGGGATTAATGAATAAAGATCAAAACAACTAGAAACGCTAGAGCGGCACACTGCACGACAATATTGTAACACGTTCAAATGGTTTGATACTCGTTTTGAAACACTCTTCTGAACTCTTCCTTGGTTGATCACCTTTCCACCGTATTTTAGATGACCATTTCATCTCCGATATCTGCGACATTCCCATACGGATAGAGTACATCCGAGATAGAGATGGAGATAAATGTGCCAGAAAAACAAAGGATAATTCTTTTGTTTTGTGCTACATCTGGCAGATTTGAATGCCTTTTGTGCCATGCCTTGCTCCATGCGAGAACAATACTCCCAGAGAAGCTGTGGCTACTTGGACTCGGGCGAAGTCGATCATTTTGCGCAAATCAGTGGTCAGTTTAACATCAACCGTCGAGGAAAGTAATGAGAACCAAACCGTGTGCACGTTACGTGGCCAGAGTGGTAGATCTGAGCCACGCGCATCATCCGGAGTCGCAGAACGGTTCACATTTGGTGCCACATCCAGTACAAATGGCCCCTATAAAGTCGCAATATACCACACCGGCGGTGGGCAGTCAGCTGGTACCGTTACCGATCGGGACGTTTTCGACCGCGGAACCGACCGCTGACTTGAGTGTGTCCTTGAGACAGCATCGCAAGAGAAAGTCCCCGGTGAAGGAACCACGGGTCACTCGCACGAAGCAGCGCACAAAGGATGGCAAAGTGTCAAAGGATGTGGGGCCAATGGCCGCGGGCGCTACCACCAACATACCGGCGTCTCTAGTGCAACCAAACACCAGCGGTGGTCTGTATAAAATTGACTTTTCCCGTCTGATCGAGCAAAATCTACAGAGTAGCCTGCTGCAGCAGCGATCAGCGTTGGCGGCGCACGGACACCCGATCGGCCGCGGAGGACCGGTGTTGGATCCTAGGATTGTCCACGCCGAACACACGCTCACCATGTGGAGGCAGCTTATGATGGCATCGGTTGCACTGCAGCGGAACCAGCAAGCGATCATGCGACCCCCGCATTCCTCACCGGCCGGCGTTGGCGTTCCGTCACCGCCAGTGGCCAGCAACGGCGAACGGTTCTCGATATTCCACAGCGTGGAGCTGATGGCACAAAGTTCCTGTCCGTCCGCGACGGGAAGGAAGTGTTAGTTGGAGTGTCCGTTACCCGTTTATGCCGTGGGAAACACGTTTCCATGGTTACAGCGCCTGGCGAGAAAAAGTGCATATTTATTTCAATTTATCGAACAAATGTAAACGATACTCAAATTTGTTTTGCTTGACGCAAAAACAAAACCGTTTTGCACAAATAGTAGCAGAATGGAGATGTAGGAAAAACGAATGTGAATTTCATAATTATCGAACAAATGTAAAAGATTCTCAAATTTGTTTTGCTTGACGCAAAAAACAAAAACAGTTTCTCACAAACAGTACGGGAATGGTAATGTAGGAAAAACGTTTCTATAGTTGAGACCTCGTGAGTATTGAATAATTATCGAACTAATTTAAACGATTTTCAAATCAGTTTTGCTTGACGCAAAAACAAAACCGTTTCTCTTATTTTCTAACAAAGCAGGAAAGTGGCGCTACGTAAGAGCGATTCGAAGAAAAATAATTTAAATTACAGAAGAAGTAACTAAGCACATTCATGAGCAGTAAATTTATAACTTAACAAGAACAACATGGTCAATATGAACCAGTAAATGTATGTAACGAACGATTTTACAAAGATAATGTTACATCAATTCGCCGGAATTGCACACAAAGAAATAAAAGAAGAATTTACGAACTATTTTAATTTTTCAAAAATTTATCTTACTCATTCCGACTACAAAAAAAAAAAAAATACATGTAGAACGCGAATTTTAAATACCCTTATTCAATTGTCTTCATTTTTCTTGATTTCGAGTATCTTATACCGCCGCTGGTAAACCCCTTCTCCCAAAATTGCCGCAATTCCCCTGGCAATGCTGTTTGTTTTAACGCTGTCTAATAAATGCGATCCCAACGGCCATTGTGTGCTGCCGAACCTGGCCGATTCCCTCCGTTCCCTCCGGACCAAGGACCAAGGAAATGGGTAGGGGAGGGCAGTGAAAGTGAAATTGACTTTTTCTTTGTTCGCCTCTTGCCGAAAAGGAAACAATAAATGAGCCCCGACTGACCCTCGGGAGCGTTAGGAGAGATGAGTTCTGTAATGTTGCTAATGGCTCAAGCCGATCGCGAAGGATTAGGGTGCGAAGGAGAGAGAGAAAGAGAAAGTAGTATAGGACATTTTAACGAGGCCTGGCCAAGGCCAGGTATAAAAGAGCGGATCGTCCCCAGAGTCCCGCATCAAATGACCATATCCAAATGGCCAATGTTTACATGAGAAATTAACTCTTTAAACCAAAAGGATAACATGTAATACTCGCCCATGCAAAAAAGGGGGTGGGTCGGTCCACGGGATCGAATTCATCGCTCCCTCCTGCGGGAGTACCTTCGAGGCGGTTCCACCAGGACGACCCACGGAGCAATGTGCACTGCGTCTGAGTCTGGGCCTCTGTACCTGCGCTCCTATCCTCCACCGATGGATACCTGAGTCGGGGGCACGCTCGCTAGCCCCCGAGGACACATAAGGAAATTAAGTGCGTGCGAAAACTAAACCTACCTCAGCGTTGTGGTTTTCTCCTTTTTTGGGAGGCGGATCCACCGATGTACCTATAACTGGGAGTTTTAACGGAAATTCACTAAGGTAAGTCCAAGAGGCCGAGAGAAAAAGTACTCGTACGGGACGAGGGGAAACTTAGGTACCGGCGGCATCTGTGCGGGAATGGCCGCGGGGCGTTGCGCGTAAATTGAAGGACAAAGGCATCTTTTTGCGGCGAACCGTGCAGTGGCATCGGGATAAGCTGGCCACAGCCGAGATACTGAGTGTGGTTCTGTACCTCTACCGAGCATGCCGAGAGTGCTTCTGAGATAAGTTTGTCACAAAAAGTATTGGATGATTCACAAGGTATAAGCTTTAAAACAAAAACCAAATGGGAATATTGAAAACACGACCCAGAGTTACCAACGTGTATGAAACGAACTTTAAATGTTTCAACACTTTTCATATTTTATTTGCGTAAGTTAGTTAAAATTAGTTAGTTTACTTGAGTAACCATGTCAATACTAGTTTTGATACCAAGCTTATGATTTTTACGACATATTAATCGGTTGCATTTTGCAAAGCATCTGATAGACTAAAAAACTAATAAAAACGAACATTTGCTGACATTTGAGAAGCTGAAATTAAATTACTGACTTTTGTCGATTTATTACCGCAAAAGAGTAATTTAGGTAAGTAACGCAGCTTTAAATTATCCAAAAACAGTAATTTAGATAAGTAAAACTAATTTAAATCCTTCGCTCATGGTACGAAAATTTAAATTTTCATAAAACTTGACGATTTGAAACAGCCGCCAATTCGCGAAACGCTGACAAAATTAGATTGTAATAAATTTATTCAAAAGATAAGTTTATAATTTTTTTTATCATATACATTTCAAGTCTTCAAATGCTTAACATGCGGGTAGCTGGCATTCGACGAAGAGCTTATATTTACATGCGCGTCTTTTTTCGTTGAGCAGTGATGTGCCGGCAGTGTTTGCGGCTTGAGAGTGTAATTTTTCTTGGTTTCTTTAAAATTCACAATTGCAAATTTTATCAAAAGATACTTTTTGCAAAGTGCAACAACCAGCATTTTGCCTTGTTTGTAATAATTGCATTAGAACTTTAAAAACACACACATTCAATTTAAAATGTGTAAAACGGAATGAGTGTACTAAGTATAGTGCAATAGAGAGCACAGTTTAACACGGGAAAGTATAAAAATAAAATTCAGGACATGTAAGAAACGAAAGTTCAGAAGAGTTTGAGAGAAAGCGGTTGTTTCTTGGAAGGGGTTTATCATTATGATTTTAATCAAGTTAATGATGCAAAAATCGAAGCGGACAAGGAACCATCGAATACTTAAAATAAATTCTGGCTATGGGCTGAATCACATCACAACCGGAAGAGTTGTGCACGGAAGATTAGGGTTCTTTATTGGAAGAATTAATGTCTCCACCCTGGGTACCCCGGCTAGTTGTTCGATCGGCATCGGATCTTTCTTCCCGCTGCCCACCGTGGCCAAAACTGGGGTACCTGCCCAGATAGGCAGAAGCAATAAAACCGAGCGGACGGTTTTAAAAAAGAAAGAAAGCAGAACGCGTATTTTAAAAACTACCCTACAGCAACAAACAGGTAAAAAGGATAACACGTCCATGTTCTGGTGGGTTTTTTTTTTTGTTTCTGCAGCTTGCTTGCTGCGGTTGGCGGAGTGTTGCCGCTAGGATGGGTCACTTTGTGCCAGAGTACCTGTGAGGTCGGTATAAATTACTGTAACACCGACCAGCAGCATCACAAATCAGCTTGAGCAGTCGAGGAGGAAACATATCGTCAGTAAAAGGATCGTAGCAATCCACGGATTACTCACGTGAAATGTACAACCAGCAAGGATACAACGGTGGTTCAGTGTACGGTGCGAGTTACGGCATGGATTACCAGCAGTATTACTATCAGCAACAGCAACAGCAACAACAACAAGTTCCCCAGCATCAACAAAGGATTGCCGGTGTTATGGGATACTATTCACCGGACGCGGCCGCCATGTTCTACAATCCGTACGTGTACGGCGCTCAACAGCAGATGGCACAGCCGCAACAGCCCGTGGACTACCAGCTAACCCCAGCTCTGTATCTGCTCAACCAGCAGGCCGAACTGCTGCAACGGTCACTCCATCGAACCACTCCGCCGCAGTCGCGCCCGGCAAAGCGGAACACATCCAAAGCGAAGGACCAAGGACCTTCCACCAAGGCACTTCCCAGGAAAACCCGAGGTCCCTACAAGCGACGTGCCAACAAGTCTCTCTCGCCGTCGACGTCACCGGCGCCCGAGCAGCCGGACACGTCTTCGGATCGCCTTTCCACCTCGGACGTCTCCGGAAGCAACAACCGATCGTCGTCATCGATACAGTCGTTGGACCAGCAACAGCAATCGGCGGAGCGGAAGCGGAAAAGCGATTCCTTCCTCGAGCTCGAGCAGCAGACGAAAAGGCAGTTCATCGATCAAACACCCTCCCCGATCGGCGCCAACAGTGGTTTGCTGCGGGAACGAAGACAGTCCATCTTCTGCAGCGTGGCACTGATGGCCGAAAGCTCCTGCACCAAACAGCGATAGGAACGAACCGGCGTCGATTACCACCAGAAGGGGCACGTTCCTTAACGCATCCATCGGCCGTGAAATGTGATTTTAGACGATGGATACACACACACACAGTCATGTTAAGTTATTAAGTTGCGAAAACAAAAACGATATCAAGGAGATTAAACTAATTTTTATGAATACAAAACAAAGTTTATGTGTTATTAATTTGGTGCATGGTATTTCTTTGGGGCGTTTCGGGTTTTGTTTCGTGGTTTCGAGATGTCTGCAGTTGCAAAGTTTTACTTTTCTTTAGCAAAACGAAAGGCGTATGTTTTCATTTCTCAACCTTTTTTGCTGTATTTCTGTATTTCTCCACCTTTTTTGCTGTATCCAAATATTCTTTCAAATGGTTTAATTGGTCGGTTAGTAATTTTTATGCATGAAAGTCAACGTTGTCTGTATATTTTCTTCCCTCGGCGTTGATGTACCAATTTGCATCAAGCATAACTATAAGGGAACACATTTTTCAACTGTAAATTGTCCAACATTCTTATACCTCCCAGAACAAAACCAAAATATGAACCTTCTGCTGGTAAGGTAATTCGACATTTGTTTATACAGTCGGACTTCGATTTTCAGGGGCCGAATTGACCTGGAATACAACTCCCGTATGCGAAATTTATTAAACTGTTTAAATATCAGCATTATTTAATGAAGTCGTCCTTACGAAACGCTTCACTTTCAACGAATGATTTAAGCAAATATTGCAATATATTAATAAAAGATATTCAATAATAAACGCTGCTAATTTTCGGCATAAACTAATTGCGTATTCGTTCACAATGCATTCGTTTGATATTTGACTATTTATTTAATTTAGCTTCACTTCCTAGCGCGATCTTGATCTAAGTCATTGATTATGCTGAGTTTATTCCGTACTGAGTGTTGATTTTTGGAAGTCGGTTCGACACCTCTACTTTCGGTTGTAGCCATCAATTGTGGCTTCGATCGCATTTTCGTAGAGTAGATAGTTATATTAGTTTGTTTAAGTGTAGGGGGACTAGAGTAAAGCTGAATTACTGAAGGAAATACAAACCAATGGTAGAAGTAAGATACAAGATAGTTGAGCAGTCATGAGTACGAACCCACGAACGCGAAGATCGTGGATCAACAATTTGATTAATCGCCGATCGTGAGTCTCATGGTAGTCGGTCACTATGCGTAGTGGAGTACGCGCAAACAGCAGTCAAATGCATTATTTACTTATCCTTGCTCGTGTCCTTCTCCTCCGAGCCGTTATCCTTGACCATCACGAGCAGCTGTAGCATGAGCAGCGCCTCCACCTTGTCCAGAGGATCCATGAAGCCACGCTGCAACCACTTGGGGATGGTTGTGCGGGCGTGGCTGAAGCCGAGCTTGTTTAGGATGTAATCGATACCGTACGGTTCGATCGATTTGCCCGCCCATGAGAGGAGTCTGCACGGGGAACGAGGAGAGGTACTGTCAGTAAACACGGTTAAACTCAACACAATACAAAGTTACTTACCGCACGGTTGGTTCCAGATGCCACGTCTTGCAGTTGAAATGCCTCCAGTCGGTGCGCATGAACGACTCGAGATCAGTCTTTTCCACCACAATGTTGACGTGTTTCCCCCCGGATCCTGCTCCACTGCTTCCGGTCGTGGTCGATGGAACACCCGTGGCTGTACCGACGGCACTACCACCTTTCTTCGATCCCAATTCCTCCGTCACCAACCGGTGCACTTTGGTACCCGCGACGGATGCCGCCATCAGCCCCGGAGTGGTAGAGGTGGTGGTAGGACCAACACCGGTGCCGCCATTATTGAGTGTCGTACTACTGCCCAGTTCGTTCAAATCAACCGCACTGCCACCGGCACCGATGGCAATCGATTGACTGGAGGTCGAATCTTGCGTGCCAAGTGACGACATCGATGGTGCCGGTCCCATCAGATTGCTCGTGCTGCTCTTGAGCTGCGCATGGGCCGTTTTAAGCCCGACCGAAAGCCCGGCCGAACTGCCCGCGGACGGTGGGGGTGGCGTGACTGTGGCGGGATTCGGCGACGACGACCGATTGTTGGTGATCGTGCCAAGCTACATGTGGAAAGTGGAGTCATTACTGTACCAGTGAAATCTTTTGATTTGATTTTGAATAAGCAAACACAAAACGTACCACTTTTTCCTTCTCGCTAAGGTAGGACGTAATGAGATCATGCAAGAAGAAAAAGGCATCCGCATCCACCGTCACGAAGATATGATCCTCGAACGCTGTTATGAAACTGCACTCCACCATTGGTTTATCTTCTGTAGAGCATAACAAAAGTACGGTTTTTTAGTAAATAAACAAACTAGCACTCGACTGCAGCCGAAGGACAGAACAATGCTTACGTGAAGTATCCGGCGTTGAAATGCCCTGCAGGTGTTCCGTTTTGAAGTGCAGCTGGAGGGTTGGCAGGGCGAATATCACCTCCCGATTGTGGTTAGGATCCTGCAGTTTCGGATGGGACGTCGAGCCCGGTCCCGAGCCGCGCGCACGTTCGATCGAGTTTGTATTGTGTTCTTTGTCGCGTTCGATCACCGGAAATCGGTCCACTGCTGAAAAGTTAAAATAGATGTAAAACAATCACACGAATTAGAAAAGTGTATAGACAGCTGCATCAAAACATGCAATACATTACAAGAAATTAGAACACGCGAATGATCAAAACCATTTAAGAAAGTGTTGGAAAAGTTAGAAACGATAACAAGTCGATACTTTATACGCTTTTTGCAATATGTAGTTTACTTTTTGCAATAATTAGAATATCTTTACTCTTTGATACCTCATAAATCTATCCAGTGAAGGCACTACTTACCATCGATTTCGCTGTTGGCAAACGCATAGTGGAACCACTCGTGCAGAGTCTTGAATTGCGGCGGAAAGATCACATTCCGCGACATCCGGACGACGGTCGCGTTCGAGTGGTGTTGCGGTGGCGCCTGGCTGTTCATGCCAAGTCCGAACGTGAGCGTCTGGATGATGTGCACCTCCTCGGTCGACTCGACGTGCTGCGCCTCGGTGGCAAAGTCGATGCACGGTTCCTTCAGGCTAAACAGTGCCCAGGACTTCGCCTTGAAGTTGATACCGTGGAAACAGGCGAGCGAGATGTTCTGTCCGTGTAGCTCCATCGTGCCGCCGAGCACGGTACCGATGTTGGACAGCGGCACGCCCAGCGTCGACAGCCACAGTCCCTTGGTTTGCTTGAGCGGCCGCTGCCAGTGGCGGTGGTGCCGGGCATCATGGATCGAGGCCGACGCTGACTCCGCACCAAACGCTGCCTTCTTCTCCTCCCGCCTGCGCACACTCGCCCGCAGCGAAGGGTTGGCCAGCCGTGGTTCGAGACTGGAGAAGACTCGCTTCGACGATTTGAACTGCTGCGAGAAGAACTCCTCCAGCTTGTAGAACATCTTCAGTATGTCCGCGGTGGTCGACTTGGAGATCATCATCTGCAGCTGGTCCCAGGAGAGATCGCCGTGGATGAGAATGATCGCTGGATAGTTCGTGGGGAGTTTGTTGCTGAAGTCGTGATCCTTGGAGAACTTCCACTCGTCACGTAGCTGCGCGTTTAGCGAACTAACCCGCGTCATCAGAACGCTCGTGCCCATGTAGTCGAACTTGAGCTCGAGGGCGTTCAGCTTGATGCCCACCTTGTGGTCGGGCTCCGAGCCGGGATCCTCCCGAATGTGTATGTATGTATCGATGCGATTCAAATCGATGGTGCCTCCCACGATTCCTCCCTTCGCGTCGAGCGATGAACCACCGAGGCCGACCCCGATGTACATGTTCTTGTGGCCCGTGCTCCCGATGCTCAGCCGTCCATCGCTACGGAAAGCCTTAGTCAACCACACGATGTTCCCCATCACGTTGCCCATGTTCATCTGCACGTTCAGCTTGGTAAAGTTGATCGCGAACAGCACCAGCGTCTCCCACGACGTCACCTGATTCACATCGGATGGAGACGACGTCGAGTCCAGGCTGGACGACTTCTGATCCTTAATGCGGGCCGTCGAAGATGCACTGCTGGCGCCACTTCCGCCATTCGTACCCAGCCCTCCGAGATGGTGCTTGTGAAGATCGCTTTCCAAACTCAACCGCAGTCGATCGCGACTCATCGTTTCCCCTTTGCCCAGCCCCAGACCTAAGCCAACATTGTCAGAGTCTCCACCAACACTGCCAACACCGTCCGTCGTGCCGGTTCCTTCCGGTATGGGCACTTCCAGGTCACACATGCTGGTCTGCTGCATGCCCAAATCACCGAGGAACATCCGCCGTACGATACTACGCCTGTACCAAGCCTTCGGAAAGGCGAGTATCTCCGTAAGCCGGCGCATATCGTACTTGAACGATGCCGAACCAATGTCCACGATGGTCGAGAAGCGTATCGTCGCCTTCGACGACTGGTCGGAGTGTTTCCGCGAGATGCCCGCCGTCTCGATGATGTTGATCTTCTTCGAGCGCGTTATGTGGAACTTTACAAACTCCACGTTGATGCTGAGCGAGTCCTTACGCTCACTGTCGGCCAGCGGGGAAAATTGGTGCGCCTCCTTCAGGTTGCTTTTCTTGCCCCCGTACGGATGGAAGATGTACACGTTGAAGTCGGCGAGGCAACCGGTGACGCTTAAGCCACCCGCTACCTTTCCTTCACCACCCGCGGCGCTCGTCGGGTTCGTCGCATCGCTCGGATGACTGGCCGTATCATCGCCATCCTGCCGGTTCGAGCTGAAGATGATGTCAAGACTCGGCAGCTGGAGCATGCACTCCACTCGAGACACCGGCAGGCAGGAGAAGCGGAAGGTGGAGGGCTGCATGTGGAAGTACACGACCACGTCCACCGGGAAGCTGGCGTAAACGGCTGCATAGTTGTGTTCCAGCATCTGCAGGTTCACCGGGTTAGAGGAGGCCCCACCGGGGACTGCTCCTGGTCCGGATCCGCCACTTCCACCACCACCACCACCACCTGCGCCACAGCTACTGCTGCTCAACCCCGCAACGCCTCCACTAATCTTCGACGAAGGGATCGGTTCGAGCGTTTGCTCCAGGAACTCCAGGATGTGCGGCGATATGATCGTTTCCTCCGGAATGCTCTGCAGAGTCATCCACGCGAACAGCGTGGCGCGTTTGGAGGCTAACTTGCGCGACACACCAAATGGATCGTTCGTGCTTAACCGCGGCGAAGCGTCATCTCCGCCGAGCGTTTTCGATTGATACTGGAGCTTCACGTCCAGCCCAGGAATGTGGAATATCGTCAGATCGACCAGGGCGGTATACGGCGCAGTGTTGTACTTCAGCCGGGACTTGTCCTTATTCCGACGCGGTGGAATCGGGCTGCCCCAATCCGTCGCACCGCCGGTCGAACGTTCCCGCTTGTGGTGCTTTCCGACCCCCGATGCCGAAGTGTTACTGTTCCCACCGACACCCGTCGTCGATGCAGTCGTCGATGTGGTCGTCGTCGCGTTCGTCGTGGAAGACAGCCGCTCGTCGTGAATGTCCTTGGTGTGCAGGACACACTTGCCCGAGTTCACCAGCACCTTGATGTCGAGCTCGAAGTCAATGTTCGGTTCCTGCTGCTTCTGCGGGTGGCTCGGGCTTTTCTTGCGCAGTTCCACCTGCTCACCATCGATCTCGAGCAGATGCGGCACGTCCGAGGTGGCCGAGCTCGAGTCGTACCGAGGCCAATCGAGCCCGGAGTCTGAATACGCCGCCACGTCCGAATCGGCACTGGGGAGCGACGATTGGCGCATCGTTTCACTGAACGTTACACGGGACGAGTTGGGAGGAATCTTCACCCTGAGGGACGCTGTCCGCGAAGGCCCAGAACTGGGCGATTCCTGCAGGCTACTCATATCGTCGCTTCCGGTGAACGGATCCATAACGCTACTACTAGTTCCGGCGCCACCAGCACTGATCACACCCGTTCCTCCGGGACCACCAATTCCATCGATGCAGCCGGCATCGATAAGATCTTCCCGGGTGGGCGATGGCGCAACAAAGGAACGGGAACGATTGGCGGCCTTTAGCATCGGTTTACGCATCGCGGGGCGTTTCCATTTCTGTAAGGAGACAAGGTGTTATAATTTAGAAAATGACCACATCAACAATCAACAGAGAATGGATTTCTGTTTGTGTAACGCTATGACTTTAACAACCGTAATTTTTATTATTTGCTGTAATTTTTAGAAAGTGTATGCTCATGATGTTTCATCGGTGATCGTCGCTGAATTTTCATTATTTCAATTTTAATTTGATTTCTCTACACAGCTATGCGTCAATCCTTCTGACATACTTCTTTCACACGAACAAACCGAGTCGTTCTGCTCCTCTTCCTGGCCAGTCTCAATCGAACAATCCCGTTTTTCGAAATCTTCATCGCAACTAGTAACTGCCAGGTTACAAGTGTCCACTGAATTATCCGTCGTGCTGTTCGGGTAGCCACTTTCGGAAGATTTGGTCTCCAACCCTTCGGGAGCAATAGAGCCAGCATCGATCGACTGCTGCGTATCTCGTTTATATGAAAGGGCATAACCGGGTCCTATGATGGCTGAAATCGGAAGGCTCATATCGATGTTACCTTCTGGTGATTCGTGCTGGGTCAACAGGTACTGCACAAAGGGACAGTTGCTCTCTTCGGACGAGCGAATTTCATTGATTCCAACACTTGGTCGATCCATCATTACGGATGATTTGCGTGGTATTGTACGTCCCTTTTGAACCTCCATACTGTTGCTATCATGCGTGAATTGCAATCGCTCTTTCAGCTCCATCAACAAAGCTTTGAGCTCCTTCAATTCATTTACTCTGTCGTCGGTATGCTTAACATCGTCAGATTCCTTGGACATATCCTTGGTCTCCTTCATAATGGACTTGCGAGCCCGAGGTTTTTGCTTCTTTGAGGTCTTCGATTCTCCTTCATCCTCCGTTTTTCGTTCGTCCTGATCCGACTCGAGCTTCGATATCACCGGTAGGCTGAGCTGGGCGCGCTGTGACATCGGTAGCATCGAGGACGAGTACGATGCGTCCAACGGCGCGATGCGTTTCAATTTGATTATTGCTTGCAGAGGAATCTTAATTTCTTCGATATCCCCGTCCACTTCATACATTGACCGCCGTAGATGCACCTGACACTGGTGTCCATCATCAACGTTTTGGCACAATAATTTTAGCACGATTTTAACGGACGGCATTGTATGTAATTTTGTCTAAACAACTTCTGTACGAAATTTGACTTTGCGAAAATGGTTAGTGACTTTAAATAAAATGCTTATGCAATGCTTACTTGGATGATTTTCCAAAAAGCCGTACATGAATTTGTGTGAATCTTGAAGTTCTGCCTTTTGTACTGCATAGGAAAGTAAGTGGAAAAAGTAGGCTAGCTCACACTAAATTCCGACATGCGTTTCATGTGTAGCCAATATTATTTAAAACAACAGAGTTACACAAACAGATTTTCATGAGATCATTAGAGAAAATAGTTTAAAATTCCGCATAGGGATATTCAATGTACCAACCTGTATCATATCGCGCCGGAAGTATTTGTAGTACACAGCTTGCAACTCCTGTAGGCGTCGCTCTTCGTTCTCGATCGTTTTCACCGACGCACCGAGCGTCCGGAAGTCGTTCACTATCTTCGTCTGCTCGTTGATTTCGTTTTCCATCAGCAGCGATCGTTTCTTCGGATCCAGCGTCGTATCAAACAGGAATGATGGCAGCGAGTCTACCGATTTGCGCGACTTGGCGTCCTTGCCGGCCGTCTGCGGCCCACCGGCATCGATGTCGTCACTATCTGGCGTGTCGGACGATATAGGCTCATCGTCTTCCGACCCGGTAAGCATCGTGAGCGTATGCCCCAAGGCCGACAGCTGCTTGCCGATGTTTACGTCCAGATGGATATCGACGCCCTCCATCTGCCACTTGACGTTGAGGAACCACTTAGCGTTGTCCGGATGTTTGGCAGCGATCGTGCGCGAGCAAACCTCGTACGTACCCTCGGACACCACGCAAAGGTTCATGATGCTGGCGTCGCCCATGTTCGGCTTCCACTCGTCCAACGAGGAATCGAAATCTTCGGCGAACCGTAGGCACAGTCCCACGAAGCGACCGTTCGACACGAGCGAACCGGAGCTGCACGCGGAAATGATGGTATTTTCGAGCGTTATCACTACGGCGCCTTTCTGCTCAAAGTCCTGCACTGAACGGTTGCCCCAGATCTGCGGGGGTTGATTGAGCGGCAGGCAGATCCCCATATCTTCGACCGTCAGCTGCAGGAAGAGCGTGGACAGATTGGCCGACGTAGCCAGATGATGGCTGATCTGGCCGAAGGGGACCTTTTCCAGCACTTGCTGTGTGGCCATCAGTACCTCCTTGTTCAGATTGGCCCGCTTTTCCGTCCAGTACTCGTAGGCATTCTTGTAGTTGAGCCACACCAGGATGGCCTTGTCGACGGCGATGGGTTGCACGTAGATTAGCGGCCGCTTTAGTGTGATGAGAACCAGTTCCTTATCGTCGTTGAGCATTTCGTTTTGGAATGCGTTCCGCAGCCCGATGGTGGTGTTAAAGAACGCGTGCTGCTGAAACTCCGGTTCGGCTTCGTCAAAGATAACATTCTTGATAATCTGCCCCAGCGAAAGGTTCAGATCGATCTGCGCCTTGCCGAACAGCTTGGTGTTGGACACGTCGGCGATGTTTTTCACGCGATTCGACAGATGCAGCTCTAGCAGACCCGTCTCAAAGCGCACGGCCGACGAACAGGGCGTTGTTGCCGTCAACTGTATGCGCTTCACACGAATATTCAACGAGAACAAAATACGCTTAATGGTCGATCCGTTTTCCTCCGACTCCTCCAGCCACAGTGGGACAGGTTTCTCTCCGCCGTACACCTTCTGCACCACCTCGTTCACCTCTTTCATGAACACCTTCTGCACGAACACCAAATGGTTCAGCAGATCCGTCGTGAGGCAACGCTCAAACACACCAATCTCGGCCGACGCTGACAGGTATCCGCCCTGGCGCAGCACGACCCCATCGATCGGCACCTCCTCGGAGGTGCTCTCGGGGATGTACTCGGCGCTAACGTGCACCGGTGGAAGCGCTATGCATGCCTCCGACGGAAGATTCGTTTCGGTGGTTTGAATTTTCGTCGTAAAGCTGAGCGAATGGTTCGGCAGGTCGATGGTGAACTTGGCCTTACTCCCGGTCACCCCGGTCGACGTGACGTGGTCCATTTTGTACTGCGCCTGCAACGACGGTAGCAACGCCGCACTGATAGACAAACTTTGGAGAATAATATTGAACTGCATCACGAGCGGTTGTAGCAGACCGCTCGGATTGTTTCCGGCACCGTTGTTCGCCGTCGCACCGGTCATGGTGCGTACGGTGGCCGTACTGTGCTTCCGATGGCTGCCCGCCGATGACGACGGTCCGGCTTTATCGCGCGAATCGCGTTGATTGTGGTGGTGATGATGATGGAGCGGCGATTCCGGTTCTTCGTTTTGGCGCGTAAGCCGGGACGAGGTGCGCGTTACTCGTAGCTCCTGCAGCGTCGACGAGATCTGCTTCGAACTGCGCGTCATCATGCCGTGCAACGCGACCGGATGCTGCGGTATATCAACGTTAACGATTCCAATCGACAGAAGTCCATTGTTTTTATCTTTACCACGGCGCGTGATACTCGAGTAGAGCGTTTGGCTTTTACCGATAGACACTTTCACTACCGTTCTGAAAAGAGGCCGTGAGAGGAAGAAAGAGAACGTGAAGGAAAAATTCACTAACAAGTCCATATTTTGCAGCTTGGGATCGAAACTTACTGCTGATTCGGTTGAACACCTTCAAGAAGCACGATCATCGCTCGACCAACTTGCCCCGTTAGGGAGCACTCGAGTGACGCAGGCCGTGACTTCTTCCGCCACGTCGTGCTGCTGTGCAGTGCGGTGATTTCCGCCTCCAGTTTCAACCCGCTCAGCGTCGCCAGCAACCGGGTACGGTGTATCTTGGCCACACCGAACACCACCAATCGGGTGCGTTCCGGTGTCACAATACCAACATCCTTCACGGTGCCCCCGCCGTTAGCCGATCCTCCACCGTGACCGATCAAATCGTCTTCATCTCGCATGGTTTTACTGTCGTGAAGTAAATTGTACTTCCTTGCCTTGATCTGTTCCACTGCATCCGGTGAAATTGAGACGCTAGAAAGGACAATCAAAATAAGCACGTTATGTTTTGGATCGATGTACCGCCTCGGATGGCTTACCGGTGGGCGATGGTTTTCGTCTCCGGCATGGCCGAATAGAGATCCAGTAGATGGTAAACCGTTTTCCAACACTTGGGTGTATCCAATATACTATGAATCGGTCCGGTAAATGTTGATCGGTCGAATGGTGCAGTGTAGTCTGTAAAAATACCAAGGAGATCAGAATGGTTTGAAGTGGAATGCATCGGCTCTTTCGCTGAATCGAAAAACAGTCGATAATCATTACCTCCAAAAGTACTCGAGAGGCCCCCGGTAAGCGAGTTCTTCGCTTCGAGTGACTGCTTCGACTGCGCATCAGCAAACGCCAGCCCCGTTGGGCTCGTCTTGATCGGCGTGTTGATCGTTTCGTTCAGATTCGTGTAACCCAGCTTGCCCTTCACGGATTTGCCGGTGCTGCGAAGCTTCTGCGCGAAACTATGCGGCCGATTGCGCGAGTTCGGGGACGGAGTCAGTGGAATGAGTGGCCCAAGCGTCGGCATCTTGCTCCTGCTGATCGAGTGACGGAGCTCGTGGCGCATGGTGGAGATGTCTTCGTTGAACTTATCGTATCGCTCGTCGGTGTAATCGAAGATGCCGGAAGTTTCGATGTGCGCCATCAGCGGTTCGTTCAGCGAGCCCATCAGCGTTGGATCGTTGATTTCCGATGCCAGACTCGATTCGTCCTTCAGCGGTGCACTGCGCTTCCCACCGTGGTCCGGATGGTCCCGCAGCTCGTTCTGTGCATCCTTCACGTTCTGGTACATGTTCGTAATCTGATGCAGAAGCCGCAGGAGCGGCATGTTGACCTGCTGCGAGATGTAGCGCACGTTCAGACTGAAGTTGATCACCGTGCTGGTGTGCTTTTTCAGCTGGCCGCGCGACACGTACAACATCGCCGGCTTCGTTTCGTCCGGGAACCCGTCGGTCATTTTTAGCACCTCCAACTCGACGCCGACCTGCTCGCAGAGGAACGCCGGCTGCTCGCCCGGCATGATGATCGTAAACTTTCCGTTGCCCCGCTTCTTGGGGTCTTTTTGCTTGCTGGGCTTTTTGCCATCTCCCGCCTCGCTTACCACGATATCGATCCGGATGGTGTCGAACGAACACACCAGCGAAAGGTTCGTGCCAAGGCTCTCCAGCGACGACACATCCTTGCTCGAGACGTTGTTGATCATCTGCTGAGGCATCACTCCGAGGCAGGTGAGCATCGGCTCAAAAATGAGGTGCGCATCAAGAATGCGATTGTTATCCTGCATGTACTTCACCGAATGAATTGCCGGACGGTTTCTCGACGTTGGGCGACTGCTCTGCTGTTGGAAAAGGAGAAACAAACGTTAACAGAATACTTGTCTTCGACTATTGTTGGTGTTATCACTTACGGTAGTCTTTTCCTTCTCCCGCTGCTTGGTGCTTTCGCTCTGCTGCTTCGCCATCCAAGAGTACAGATCCTCCTTGTGGTTCGCCGGGGGCGTCCAGGGTTTGTCCATCGAGTCGGACGAGCTGCACACGGACGGTACCGAGCCCTCGCGCAGTTCGCCATACTCCACGCCGACCGGGTCGTGGTGCTGGTGGTGCGGCTGATGCTGCTTGTCGAAGATGATCGGGAACATCTGTATGCTTGCACGCGATGGCGGCGCTGCCGGTGGAATGAAACTTTTTACCGACGATTTCTTCCGCAGCTTGCGGTGCGAGTTGTTAGTGGTACTGGGGGAGGTATTAAGGGAATCGCCCAGCCGGTGGCCGGTGGTGGCCATGTGCACCGCCGACGCCGCGGACGGTACCGGTGGTTCGCTGGGCACTTTGATTACTGCGAGCGGGACACGGGTTGGTTGGTATTGGTAGTGGTGGTGGTGGTGATGGTGGTGACCGGCACACGGAGCGTTTCGTTACGGGGGTTGGTTTTTTGTTCGGTTTTGTTTGTTTTTTTTTTTAAGTATATTTTAGGTTGCATATTAGCGCAAGGAAACCGAAAGGTAAGAAAATTGGAGAAAAGGAGAAGCAAAATTTCAGCTAAGGTTCGCCAAACTTACAGGAAGTAACACAATCTACGATCGACATCTACTTTATGTGTGTGTGCGTATGTGTCTCTGTGCGTGCATGTATTTTGTTGTACGTGACCATGTTAAGGTTCTTGTTAGGTCTGTCCATTGCTTATTTAATTGTTAGTTAACACAGCACACACGGACAGAAAAGGTCAATTAAAGTACACACACACATCGAATAAGTGTTAATAACTTTTTCCAGCTTTTCTTGAAACACAAAACACGCACACAAATCATCGAAACTTCTAGCTCTAATAAAGCAAACATGCACTGGAAAGCAACAAAACTGATTGGAACCGAATCGGAAAATAAGAAAAATCGAAGGCAACGCAAATATATATTGGTTATGGGATTGGGTTAAAACAGTGGCAAGCAACTTTGTTGGAACTAGGATCAGTGAGGAAGACGACAATGTGAGCATTAGAAACGGTGTAGCAAGGGATTGTGGGGGGGAATTAGAGAAAAATAGAGCACAAGAGAGAGAGAAAGGGCCGAAGACATCGCACGTAGAAGACACGTAGAAATGGTCGTCGGTTCTGGGATCCTTGAATCCGTAGAACCGGTTTAGGAAGAAAATGTTTACCATGATGCTGTTGCTGGTGATGACTGGTTCCGGTGGCGGCCGACGAGGCCGACTGTTGCTGTTGCTGCTGCGTTTGGATGCACTGCCCTAGCAGCATCGTGTGCTCGTTTTCTTCCCCAAGCAGCGGGTGATTTTCGACGATTCCGGCCGGATAATTATCCGTGTCGATGTCATCCGTATCCTCGGCGTCCTACGGTTTGAAAAACGTGTATTCAAAAGAAAGACCGGTGGTGGTGGAGGTTGGGACAAAAGAACCGTTGGCCGGGTGCTCGGAAGAATCGAGTCAATATGGAAAAGACATCAACTTGGTCGAGGGTAGGATATGTTCCGCGGACACACTTGGAGAATGTGGATAGGAAAATGTTTACACGACGTTGCGGTTCTGCTTCCGATGCGTTCAGTTCATAGACAACATATACCCATCCGCCTTGTACTAGTGATTCTATAGTGTGTTAGTGAATGATACAACAAGGAACACATGGTGGGCAAAACAAAAAACAGAATGTCCCCCAAACTTGTCACCCATTCCCCATAGGACATACCCACATTGCTTCACATAAAATTGTGCTTCAAAGCTGTCCGCTTTTTAAGTTTCGCCAAATCATCTATACCACGTACTTAAGTAAGTCATACACCCCTCACCACATTCACACGAACATGATCGAACAGAAAGCACATACAAACACACACACACACGCACAAACAAATAGACACAATACAACCACCGTGTTTCAAAAGGGTACGTAGATATCCTTTCAGAATTTTGCAGATAGTCTCTCTTGGTGTGTCCGAGTGTTTATGTACTTCGTGTGTACTTATTTGTAACCCTGCTATGGCAGTAGATCACGTGAATTTGGCGCGTTCGAAACACTTACCCCAAATAGGTTCGTATCGCTGCAAAAGGAAAGCAATCAGTGTGAAGTGGTTGAACATATTTATGGTATTGTTTTATGCTTGCTGCGTTGAACTCGGATACCTCTTATGGGTTCTCGATCAACTTCCCTCCCTCTCTCTTCCAGATGGAACGAACGAACGATGGTGAATGAGAATGGTTTGCTTTTACTTTTGGAACGGATGTTATGTTGCTTGAACAAATGAACGCAAGAGCGGCATACCGGCAAACGTGTGACGAAGACAACGGGGAAATTACGTTGTATGTTGTGGATGAAGCTTACAATGGGATGGAGAAATGTACAAATGATGGGTGGGTGGATGTGTACGGAAAATGGATATGGATGTGCTTGATCAGATGTACAAAGCTTTAACAAACGATATCAACAAGGGGACCAAGTGGTGTTGGGAAACACTCGATTTTGAACAACAACTCCTGTCCTGTTTCCGGAAGAGCGGATTTCGACGGATGACTGAAGACAGAGCGACCTCTGGGAGCGTTTGGGCTGTGCCGATGTGAACATACCTCGTCCTGTGGCAACGCGAACGTCACGTTGACCGGTTTCGCTAGCTTTCCCTTGTACTGGTGCTCGAACAGCATCGGATTGTAGAGTACATTTTTCCACTGACGACTCAATACGATTACGGCCTAGTTCGATGGTAAAAGGGCGATAGAAACGATGCGTTTAACCATCTACGACTACCAAAAGGAATTTAACAGACCTGTCTCATCGTGCTTAGCTGTGGTAGATACTGCTGCTTTAGAATGTTTTCGATTTTGGCGGCCGTCTCGTCCAGGACGTACTTCTGAAGAACCGTGCATAGTTGACAACTTGGGTCCTCCTGAAGCGTTTTGGCAAGCGGGGTAAACTTCCCACCGTATCGGCTCTTGATCGGCCGGTGCAGGGACGGTCGTTCCCAAGCGTCTGCCATCAGTGCCACCGTGACGGCTGTCCGCCGGATGTACATCGCCTTCATGAGGGCTACGATTTTGATCGCAAACCGATTGCTTGGGTTCATCCACGCGGTAATGGCCGGTGATGCGGTGCTTAGCAGGTTCCAGTCCAGTCGAGTGTAGTCGATCTTGCGCGTTATTGGTGTCCTCGGTGGGGCAGCAAAGTTGAACCACACCGTCTTGAAATCGATCACACAAGAAGAGGTCTTCCCGTTGTCGTTCGTGCAAGGTGCAACCGTACCAGTTGTGTTGGCGCTTCCACCGACTCGTGTTGCATCGCTTCCAGAACTACCACCAGCTGCCGAAGGCTGTTGTTGGCTAGAGGCGGATTGTCCCGGTACACTGGATGGTCCCGAACCTTGTGGTTGACCCGAGGGCTGCCCAGTTCCCGGCGGTAGCGGTGAATCATTGACCAGCGACGCTCGAACCGATGCCGGATCTACCTCATCCGGTACGATGATCGATTTAAATGACTTCCCACCGTCGCCCAGGATCGTTGTGGTAGTCGACGTCGCCACCGTGGTCGTAACCGTGGTTGTAGTGATAGACGATGTCTTTTCCTTCGACTTGATGTCGAACAGGGACGACCGATCCTTCGTGCCACTGCTACCGGCCTTCGGTGTACCGGGTTTTTTCATACCGAACTTAGCCAACGCTTCCGCGGCCATATTACCACCCGCTTCGTTGAGCAACGTAACTAGGTTGAGTGGGTTGTTCAGCGTGACGCTATTTTGGTTCGCCTCCGAGTGAACCGTGGTCGACGCCGGCAACACATTGTCCGCCTCGGGTTTCAGCGTTTCTTCGGCGTTTTCCGACTTTTCGAACTGCGATCGCTTCACTATTTTTACGCTCACACCTTCCAGACCACCTTCGAACATAATGTAACCGAGTCCGCCGGAAGAACTGCCTCCAGAACCAACCTCTCCGGGCACCACCGTAGACGGCTCTTCCGGAACGCGTGCGCAATCAAACATCGCGCGACTACGATGCGCCGGAATGGCCGTGATGACGATTTGCGAGTCAGTCAGATTGGCCGCTTCGTTCTTCAGCCGTCGTAGCTGCGCGTGTGCCTTTCCGATGTCGAGCGTTATGATCAGTTCCTCCAGCTGCTTCTCGGATGTTTCCAACAGAATCGGTTCGCCGGGAATGTTATCTGGTCGGGTTTGCGAGGATAGATGCGCCAGCAGGGCACGCGTGCCCCGTATCAGACCGCTCTTCTTCAAACCCCCCGAGCGCACCGTGGGCTGCGTGTAAACTGTGTGCATCGATGCCTTGGTGGTTTTGCCCAGGTGGAACCGCGTCGAAACGCCCTCGAAGCAGACGGCGAGCAGCGACGCGCAGCTGAGCTCCTGAACGTTGTCCAGGGCGGCGAACGAAATCACCTCCTCCACCACCGAGCTCTGGATGAGCGTGACGTTGATCTTTGGCAGCACGATCAACCCCTGCACCTGGGTCGAGATGCTTTCCTCGTACACGTCGGTCAGCACGGGGCCACCGGGCCCTTGTAGGTTCCGCTCCGCCGTGGAACGCTTCGAGTTTGAGTGCACCTGCGACCAGTAGCTGAGGGATTGATCCCGCTTCAAGATGTTGACCGCTTCGACCTTTCGTACACACGACGCATGGATATCGTTGACCACCGTCAATGGATGCAGCGTGGAAAGCGTCGGTGTTAACGATTCGATCATTCTGCAAGTAAAAGGGCAAGAAATGTAAACAACATTCATTCTAGTTTTACTTATCGACTATCGATGAGGAACATGATCTAGTCTTCATTGAGGCTTCAAATCTTAACAGCACAACAGATATCTCAGATAACCTAATTCGTTCAATCAACTAACTATACCAGCATGGTTAAAGTTGCGTATCGATATGTTATAATATACTTCATAGTGTTATTGCTTTATTGTACAGATTATATGTCAAAAGCGGAAAAAAATCATGGTGAAGTTAAGTTGGCTTCCGAAAACGAATTGCACAGAACAATCGAACTTATAACCAGCATGGACACGAATAAAAATGCCCTATCTCTATGGCAACGTTTGGCAAGGACCGATTTGGCTTCGTTACGGTATACGTTGGGACTTCGAAACAGGAAAAATGGTCTAGAAGAGAATAAAGACCTCAGCAGTAGCACCTTAATCTACCACAAACATAGTAGATTGGATGAAAATTCGAGAAACGAATTTTCCAACGGATTTAAATCTAACTAGGAAACCAATAAAATTTAACAATGTTGATCCAAAACGACAATCACAGATCAGAACACCTACCTTTGTAGTCCTTCGAGTAGCAACGGTGTCAACATCACGTCGACCTGTCCTTTGAAGCGCACCACAATCGAATTGCGCGTCGCTATTTCGCCCTGCGAACTGAGAAATTCGTTCTCACCCTCCTTGCCTTCCGCTCCTTGCTTATCGAAGCTGCTGCGCACAAGCACACTCGGGTCCCAGGGGTGCGGCTTGGGGAGCGTAGAAAAGCCTCCCGTCGATGAGCTGGACGCACCCCCGCCGGACACACCGCCACCAGCCGAGGGACCATCGTAGCGTGAAACGATCTTCACCTCGCGCCAGTTGGAGTAGGTATCGAAGTGCGGTATCAGTTTCCCGCCAATGTACACCAGACCGCCGTCTTCGTTCTGCTGAAAAAGCGGCATGGAGAACGCATCCGCACCGAGCGGCATCGAGCAGTGGGACCAGTTGGAGCACCGCACCTGCGCCAGGTGCGTCACGTAACTTGCCATCAGTAGGGGCGAGTCAACGATCGGCCGGTTGATCTGCATGTGCAGGTTGACGAGCGTGATGTCCTCCTGCGAGGAGAGTGCCGAAATGAACGAGCTCGACGACAGCGAATGCGATTCGGACGAATCCTGCGGGTCAACCTAAACACATCGGAAAGAGACAAATGGCCATCAGTATGCGACATAGTTGTAGACACACACGTTCTCGTATCTGCTTTACTTTCGTAAAAAGAAAACATTCATATGAAAGCAAACGGTTGTGCCAGGGGTGCTACATAAATTATCTCAGACTAAAACTTTGCACTACTTCTATTATATTGTTGTGAGGCACGAGTTCTAATGACCGAGTGTAGCGTACAACACTAGGTGAATATGAAACAATTATTACGTGTTATTTCACACTAGAAATGGGCCGCTATTGTGTGATACAAAGATTATTACAAAGTATTAAAGTATTATTTTAAAGTATTAAAAATTTCAGCATATCTTTTTTAAGTGTTTCGGTATATGGACATTATCAACCAACATACGGTTTCCAATTATTAACACTTTAAGTGAATTTTGAATAAAATAATTTGTTATTAAAAATCAAACTAAATAGTACATAATAGCAAAACAAAATGTAAAACAAATAATGCTAGCTGGTCACCGATGAGCAACAGATTAAAACGATAAGCAAAATACTGTTTGTTATATGCTTGGTTTGTTATATGCTGTTCAGTTACTAATCAACGGTGAATATATTTCAATAAATTGCTCCTGAAGCGCTGTAAAGCTCGCAAAACAACCGAAAATTAAGCGGATAAGAAAAATGTGTAATAGGTGCATAGGATAGGAAAACGGACTTAAAATATGTTTTTTTATTCTGCAGTCTCTCGAAGCATACAAACAAACAAAAGCACACTTGAAAAAGGACATTCACATAAAACCAAAAACACACACACACACACAGCCAGTACAGTCTCGTGTAAATGAGCTTGCAAACGAGGTAGGAGAAACACACTCTGAACAAAAATGAAGGGCAAACTGAAACCGTACAGATGTTGAAAGCGAAAAGGAAAGGACATACGATTCAAGCACAAGGATAGCAATCAGATACACTCAAAGACCGACTGCGGTATGCATTCAGGAAGCTCGAGGAAGCGAAATGACAAGAGAGAAATATGAAAAAGATGGGAATGGCTCTAGTTCAAGTAGCTAGTATCCATCACGCCACAACGCTTCCGTTTTCCAGTATTACCCGCATGCATACCGACAGTCGAATTTATACAAAAAGTAAAAAGAAAAGGAAAGAGAGAGAGAGAGATTTGGCTTGAAAGAATTTGTCTTTTTGTTTTCGAATTTGTTTCTAAGTTACTTTACTCACATCGTAGACTGGCTTAAAGTGGCGGAACTCGGGCCGTGGTGAAATGTTGCTAAACTTACGCAGCGGGGTCGCTAGACCGTGGAGCCGTCGTTCCTCTTCGTTCTTTAGCGGGGGGCCAAAAGGACAAGGGAAGTGTAAGGGGAGACGACCGACGGCCAGATGGACGAACCCATCCCCACACACCCATCATCACACACACAGTCAACAAACGTCCATCCAACGACAACAACACACACACGCGCACCCAAGCGTGCCGCACGTACCAGGGGAAACAGGTGGGAAGGTCGGAGTTGTGTGGAGTGTCCAATTTATACCAAATAGCCGATTGCGTGCGTGCGTGCAGTTTTTTTCCGTAGACATTTTGATATGTTCCCAAACAGTATGTTGCAAAACACGCCGTGCACCGTTCCGTCCGTGAGTGTTACGCCGGATGTGAATGAAACAGGGTGTTTGGGGGTGTAGGGTGTTTGTGTGTGTCGGGATGTCGTTGATGAGAAGTGGCGGTGTGGGGGGTTCGTTTGCGCAGATGAATTTTGTTGCACACGATTGATGACAAACATATGACATCCATTACAGTTGTGGGGTTGGGAGGGATAGAAAGTGATGAGATAGTTTGAGAGATTGGTTTGCCATGTGAACGTAACAGTAGTCGAATTGATAGTCGGTCGCCATATGGAGTTCGGGTTGCGATCGTCAGATTTGCATAGTAAGGACATCACAACCAGAACATCACAATAGCGCAGGAAAGAGTTTGGTTTTGTTCGCATATACATATAACGATATATGGGCGGACGAAGAACATTTAGAAAACAATAAATGACAATTGGCTGTTGTGGCTGCTGCAAGAGGTCCGTCATATAAGTAGAGGACGCTGCCCACGTAGAGAGAAGAAAGATTTTTAACTTTTTAAACCATCGCAGCAAACGCAGGAGTAAATATCGTTCTTTTCTCGCAATGGAATGTCGCTAAACTACAGAGAAGATCACTAAGGTTAAGTACTAGTTTTGAATGGAAAGGAAATGAAACGAAAAGTGTAGTTGTACTACTGCTGCAATTGTTCGCGCAGACTATGAAAGCAAACTTCAGCTTCAGCAAACATTTTTGCTAAGGACGTAAAAGAAATGCGAACAAAGGTAAACAGTAACAGAAAACGAAACTCTCAACTCGGCGTTTGTTTGGTGTTTGAGCAACGCTAAATGTATAACACTATGGTGTCCAGGTTCCTGTGTTTTCCGCTGGTTCGGTTCGATCTTGCAAAGGATCGCCGGCGCAAACAGTCCACTTAGTCCCGGATTCAACTTAGATCACAACTGAAGATAAAGGGCGGTGCGATCGCACTGCGAAGCAAAACTCACCAATTCTGCGGTCGACTGTGGTCGCATCGGGAGGCTCCGATGCTCGGGTGTGTGGATCTCGTAGTCGCTCCGGTGCGTCGACAGTCGTCCCTCCAGTTCGTTCGGCCCGACGATGCTCAAGTCAGAGGCGAACCGTTTCTTGGGGATGGCCGCCGCATGTGGATGATGGTGATGGTCCATGCCGCTGACACCACCGGCCGCCTTCAGGCTCGAGCTGCGGGATGCGTGCAAATCTTCATCGGCCGAGAAGAACGCTTCCGATGGGTTCTCGGACGTCAGCGACACCGTCCGTTGAACATCACGCATGATCACATCGTCCGAGGGTAGTGGTCGTAGACCGGACAGTGGTAGGATACCACCAAGCGATTGCTCCGAATCCGACGCCAAAGGATGACCGGGAGACGGTGCCGAGTGAGACATTTCCATCACCATCTGGTGCTGGTGCGAGGCCGGCTGATGCTGGTACTGCGACGCATGATGTGCGGCCGAGTAGTGCTGATGCTGATGATACTGATGCGGCAGGTACGACGACGACGACTGCGAAGGATGCTGATGGTGTTCGTCGTAACCGACAGCCGGCAGGCTGTCCAGTTCACCCTGCAAGTAGTCCGAGTAGTGCATCAGTCGAGAGTCCGAGGCGGAAGTGTTGGGAGCTTTCTGCACCTTGAATCCTTTCGCCGTTAGCAGCCGCGATTCGGAGGAGTCCAGCCGGCCCGGGGTCGGTGTTGATACCTTCGAGCTGTTAGTGGTCGTTTTAGGACTAGCATCGAGCAGCCGACAGTACGGGACATCGTGGGATATTGTGTTTTGTCTGCATAGCGATGGAAGAATGCGAGAGGGTGTTAACATTTGTCAAGGAAGGCTAATTCTTAAACATTACTCTAAAATTTACATCTGTAGGTAGTTTTATACAAAGTCTATCAACAATTTCAGATAAGACTTCACCTGGAACATACCACGCTTACTAGGGTGTACTATAGGTTCCTTTCCCCGGTATAATGGAATTAAGAAACCATCAAAATTCCCAATTTTGTCTGAGTTTTTGAACGATTTCAAGGAACCAATGGACGCTATAAAAACAAACTTTTCCAATAGTTAAATTCAGCCATAAATAATATCAACTTTTAGAAAAACTTGAAACTCTTAAACAACGAACAAGACAGTAACTCACCTTCCGCTGGTGTACGAAAAGCGTCTTCCTCGCGCACGATCCGAACCGTGCGGTGAACCGGAATCTTTCTCCTTGACCCGCTCGAGCGACGATTTGCCCGAACGTTCACCCGTTCCGGTGCCACTCCCACCACGAATCAATGTACTATTCGGTGAAATCTCGGCCGATGTAGCCTTCTGGGACAGCGTTGCATCGTGTTTCTGGGGCAGATGTGGCGATTTGCTGCTGTCCAACGTACCACAGCAGGCCGACGGAATTCCACCACCGTGAGCCGGTGGATGGCGGTGGCCGGCACGATGCAGACTTGGTTTCCCGATGTACTCGTAGCACTCCTGTAGCGACACTGGCTGAAGGCTGTACGGTGGCGTGTGGAACACCAACTGACCCTCGTGCAGCAGACTCTGGCCGAAGCCGTACTCGCGCGGGTTCGAATGGATATGGTAACGCGCGATGTTGATAAACTCCTGTATGTCCTGGGCGCACGGTTTGAAGAAACGTGGACCATTGCGGTTGCTACCGAAGAAGGCGCAGCCACCGACGCAACCGCAACGCACCGGGTCGCTGCTGGCCGACCACAGGAACCAAAGCTTTTTATTCCTTTCGTCGTGAACCTTCAAGTAGCTAAAAAGAAAAAGAACAATTGTCATCACTGATGTTCGCCACGGGGTTCTGTGGCTGTTCTAACTCACCTGTGCTGCACGAGATGCAAACAGTGCTCTGGTATTGGCAAGGCAGATGCAGCTTCGATAATGATCGGACCAAGCGACACACAACCAACTTCAAGCCACGGTTCGTTGGAATCGATGTCGCGTCCACTGTTGCGAGTCGAGTGAAGCGAAGCATACGGATCCTCCTTGTCGCGTCGATAGTGGACGGACGGGTCGTCTCGACCGTCGCGTCCCTTCTTGCTCGACGAGATCGACCCGTATGGATCATCTTTCGTGTGTTCCTTCGAATCCTTTCGGTGCGGTGGATACGGTGGTTCGACCACAACATTCTCCCGCCGGCCGGATGATTTCAGCATCATGCCAACCGACGAACCGGACCCGGTGGACGACACCATCGGCCCGTTCTCCTCCATCGTGCGGCGATAAATGTGGCCCGTCTCGTCGGACGATTTACGATAGCTGTCCTCCGGGGGTCCTGGCGCATGTTTGGTTGAGTTTTGATGATGCAACTTGGCCGATCGGCTGCTCCCGGTGGTGTTGGTGTTGCTGTGCGAATTACCACTACTGTACTGGCTAAAGTGGCCCCCGGTGGATACGAACTGGCGCAGTAGAATCGTTGGTACTAGCCCGGTGATGCCCGATTTCACCTGCTGGCCGTGCAGATTACAGGTGGCCAGCCGAATCGGCGATATCCACGTATGCATGGCGGTTCCATTTTCGATCAGGTAGAGATCGACCGCGTCCACGGCGACACGCGTCATCCGATACTTGATGTCCTCCGTCGATGGGCATCGATACTTTGCATCCTCCTTCGTATGCGGACAGGTGCTCGACGGAACGCCATGGTGACAATAGCGAATCGTTTTCGGCGACTTTAGCTCGTTCTCCGAGTCCATCGTGAGGAAGGCGAGCGTCTCCAGTCCCGTCACAACGTTACACAGCTGTGAGAGTGTCATCTTGCCGGAAAGTTTCCCTAGCTGGACCTCGAGCAACCAGGCGTACTCGAGCGTTTCGTCCTCCAGCTGGCGACCCTCGTTACTGAACATGGCGTGCCCACGGACCTGAACCGCCGAAAGCAGCAGGTGTCCCTGGCGTAGATGTTTATCCTTCGACGGGCGCATCGTGTTGTCCGAGGATATGAGAAACGAGGGACTCACGAGCACCTGCAGCTCCGTTTCGTGGAATCGCTTCTTCATTTCGAACCCAAGCCGCTCGATCAGTACGATCGGGCAGGGAGGATCGTTTTCGTTACAATTTTTCATTACATGTGCCTGTAGATCATGAATCGTAACGCTTACGATCACCTCCAGCGGACGATAGAGCCGGGGATCAAAACGTTTCGGCTTTTCATCCGGATTGAGGCTAGTCTCGGATAGCGACTTCGCCGGGTCATCCTTCGACGATGTTTTCCCATGTCCTCCACCACCGGCCAGTGGACCGGTACTGCGAGTGCCGTTTTTACTGTTCGAATTTTCCATATCCGTAAACGACTGATCTTCGCCGAAGATGTTCTCCTTCAGGTGAATGAAATTGCGCAGGATCGCCCCGTACGCAAGCATCACCGATGAGCCGATTTCCAGTTCCACCGACACCTGATCCGGCGGCAGCGTGGTCGGATCGAACCGTGGCGCACCACCCTCCCCGACCGTTGTCCACGCGATCGCAGGCGATTTGCGTAGCTTTGGGATGCGCATGGGACTGAGCAAGATTTCCTCCTTTTCCGGCGTCGTTATGTCCGCCTGTGGATCCGGCCCAAGCGGTGGCATCGGATGGTAGATGTACTTTATCGACAGTGCCACTATCGGCACGGTCCAGCAGTCGATCCATCCGGTCGACCGCTGGCACACCCTGCGCCACTTTTTGTTGATCAACTCGGAGCGCTTCTTGACGCTGCCATCTCGGGTCAGAATGCGCGCATTCTCATCCAGCGCCAGCAGTATCGGCCGGCTGCTCGAGATCTCCGGAATGTACATGCTCAAGTCCAGACCCTCGCCGTGTATCCAGAACACGATCGGGAGCTTGAGCGGCAGAAAATCGTCAAACGGCAGCGAGAAGCTGAGATCGAACAGATCGCCACAGAAGGCGAGATGGTGATTCTCCTGGTTGGTGCTCGAGCAGTCGATCCAATTGAATTCATTGCTAAGCGTTATGATTTCAAATTCCTTTAGAATGACACCGAATTTCCATGTGTACGGTACAAAGCTAAGAATGTCCGGCCGTGCCTTCGAGGCCCAGTCTTCGATTAGATCCTGGAAAAACTCCTTATGGGAGAACACGATGCAAGCCGTCGCTTTGCTGCCGGTCAGGTTGATAGTCCACTCTTGATGGTCGTTCCATTTTAAGGGATAGTGTACTCTACAAAAAAAAAAAAAATCAGAAAATACGAATTGCTATAACTTATACGGTTCAAGTGAAATTTAGTTCGCAGAATAAGTACTGCTATCGTTTTCCTATCAAAGGAGAATATGTTTTGTTAGTATGCACCACAAATTTGTGATTGAACTTTAAAAATTTCTGGAATAATTTCGCTTGAACTCGCGTCCCATGAATGAATAAAAAAAAAAGCCTCTACTTTAGCTCATTTTGAACATGCTTTGTGAATGATATAATAGCATTAACGTACAACTTGACTGGATAATGCGAGTGTCTTTTTAAATTATAGGGTGATGCTGGATAACTGCATTTCCGTTCCTTCACTATTATTATCTCCTTTCAAGTATCGGTTTTGAAGGGCCTATTTATGTGGTTGTACTCTTTACTCACTTGACGTTAAACTGTAGCGTTTCGCACTCTGCCAGACTGCGATACTGCAAGCTGGTCGTCGCCTCCACATGTAACAGCTGTCCGGTCACTTTCGTCGCAATACCGTCCTGTAGAATGATCCACGGCAGCGTCACCTCCAGGTAAGAACCCGCCCCTATGTTCACATGCACCGCGTTTGTTTCTTTGTTCTTGGAAAAAAGCACATCGATTGTGGCTTCGTTCAGCGTACATAGGCTAATGTCGAACGAACGCACCTCACGCCGATCGCCCGGCTTCGGGGGTTTGGTAACCGGCATCGGTTGATAGTCGGGTGGAAAGAAGAACCGGAACAAATGATCACGCTGCCGATCAGCCCACGGACCGTAGCTAAAGTCCGTACCTTTACCACACTTAATGTCAATGCCCCAAACGGGTGGTGCTGCTTCGACGACATCACCGTTGGCTAGCGTTAGTGTGACCGGTTCCTCAGGCACCACACCCGCTTCGTCCATGTAGAAGTACAGCTCCATCAGGTTGGACATCATCACCACAAACCCTTCGCCCATGTAGCGCGGTGGCTCATCGACCATTCCGGTGAACTTTGGGGATGGTGCAAGCAGAACCTTCGCATTTTCGACCTTCGCCTTCACAAAGTGCATAAAGTGGTCCAGCTTCGAGACGGCCGGTTTGGTGCTGTACACGCAGTGCGCTTCTTCCACGCAGATTGAAAGCGTCGTCGGGGTGAGCCGATTGCCGAAAGCAAACCGTCCCGAGCAGATATCGATCTTGATCACCGGAATCAAATCCCGCCAGGTGGTGGCCGTCATCGCCTCCGGGCGGGGCTTTTTCACTTTTGCCGGGGGCTCTGCATTATGCCGCTGGGCGTTCTCGTCGTTCATCATCTGTTCCTTGAACTTTGCGATCTCTTCCGCGCTCATGTCTTCGGTCGGAACGAGCACCGCCGGTTTCAGTCCGAATGTTTTCTCTAGCTTCGCGTAGAGATCCGACCGGTTGTAGATGTGCACCTCGAACCCGTTCAGCATCACCGAGAGTCGCGTGTCCGAGTGCGATAAATCCTCGGAGACATCCTTCGGGACGTACGAGCGCCACCAGCGGAAGATGAAGTACCCGTCCTGTACCCGAACGGTGTAGTCGAAGCACACGTACACGACGTCACGAAACATGATCTTCCCGGCCAGGGGGTTCACGTTGAGCGAGCCGATTTTAAAGTAGGCACCACGCACGTACAAACGGTTGGCCAGCTTCGTGATAATGCAGCCGAACAGGCGCGCGTTATAGAATGTGATGTAAACCACCCAGATGATGGAGGACAACAGCGACGCTAATAGCCAGAACATGTTCTGGTCCAGCTTCATATCCTCCAGCGGCTGGGTCATGTTGAACTGACCCATGCTCATCAGATCGTTGCTGTCGCTCTGGCCCGAGTCGATCAGGCTCATTTCGCTCGTAACTTCGTAACTCATTTTGATGCTTTTTGTTGAAGGTGGGCGGGGTTTAAATTCTGGATGTGTTAGTTCGACCTCCCGTCCTCTTAGAAATCCGGCGTTAGACAAAAACTAATTTAAAGCTGAAACAAAAGTGAAAAAAGTAATGATTAAAAGTCAACATTATGAGTGTAGCTTTAAAACATGCACTAAAACAGCAGTACATTTTATAGCATCCATTAAAGGAACAGTAATTAAAATGAGCTCAAACTCGAGAAATTTCCGAGAAAAGAAGAAGAAAAAAACGTGTTTCATAATGATTCATTCAAACACCTGCCTAAGGGGTTAGATTTCGTGTATTACGAATAGCAATTACGTAAAGATACAAACCCTGATAGACTTACGACATATGATTTTTTTGCCAAGGGCGTTATAAGAGAAACGTGTTTCGTAAAACATCCAGTAGAAAAATAATTGGCATCCAGACAAAACAATGCTTTTGTTGTGGAGATTTCAAGAGCGAAGCGAAAAATCAATAAAATACGTCCAGACGAAAAATGTAAACAAACCACAGCTGGCATGCAGCAGTGCGCGATCAGCTGATGAAATATACAAAAACATACTTTCCATTGCAAACAGGCCGGAGGGGTGATGGAAAAGTGAAATTTCCACGTTTCGAGTTTCACTCCATTGCGCCGAATTTATACATTCGTGGAGAATTAACGGAGCACAACAAATGGATGAAAAAATCTCGCGCTGACGCAGTTCGAACCCGGCATCGGGATCCAGGAAATCGTACACATTCTGCTGATATCGATTGCTCTGATAATGACAGCCGCAAAGACAACAACTGACGGGATGAAGAAACCCATCCGAGTGAAAAATCGATCGAAGCACCCGTCTGCGCGTAAGTGCGTATGGATGAATCGGTCACTAAGCTGCGACGGAACGAATAAAAGCAGTGAATCACAATCCCACACGTTAAGCCACTGTCGCAAGGTCTTATCAGCAACGATTGCGATACTACGCACTTGTCGTTGTGTGGAAAACTAACCATTGACCCCACACATCGATTCCAAGGTGCAATGGACAACGAACTTCCGTAATGGGGCGATGTCACAACTTTCGAAACCATTTTTCACCACTTTAGATGTCTTAAGTCAACTGAACTTCACATTCTTGCGGTTACCTACCTTAAACACTGTCTTTTCAACATAACTGAGTAACGCAATGAACTTAAATTGAAACGAAATTTCTATCAAAAACTAATAGCATCACAGATCGACTTGCAAACCTTGCCACCATCTTGAATTCTTTGATAAATTGACAGCTCCCAAGTGGGCAGGTCCCATTGTGTGTACAGGAAGTCCTTTTTTCCAAAATATTTCGCTTTTAAGATAGTGCAAAAGTTTGATTAATGATGAACAACCTGTTACTAATAGTTTAAAACAAGCTGAAACATTAATATTTACAATATAAGTCTAGATTTTGGTAAAAATCAAAAGAAACTTTCACTAGCAGACGTAAACAAAGACTTGGATCAACTTGTCATTCTCAGTTTGCTGTCAGTCTCAGATGACAGGAATTTGAAAATTTAGCCGCCTTTTCGGCGGCTAGCTGAAATTTATCAGCCGCAGCAAATCGACACACACATGCATAGCCGGCATCCAAAGTTTGTAAACAAAGCGAGCACGAATTCGAACATGTAATCTTTAAAAAACAGAATATATTGGAAAAACTTTACTTAAACAATCATCCATTTACTCCTGATTGGGTTTTCACTTTGTTTCATATTTCATTTAATGATTTTCATTCATAATCTCGGGTACGAAAAAATGTGCATCCAAGGCCACCTGTTGTTTTGTTTACTAACATATTGCCCCATTTCAAAACCAGATGGCGTTCTTCTGTAACAGTTTGTTTAGTTATTTTTGTTAATATTACCAAAAATTGCTAATACTTATTCCCAATAAGTGCTAAAATAGTCCAGAAGGGCTAATGAACTCGTTTCATTGTACTTACGAACGATTCGCAAATTGTTTCAATCACACTCAAGTGAGTATAAAGAGCCACAGTTCGATCCGGAATATTGAAAGCCTGTTCGAGTAAAAATTGATGATGGATAATCTTCCCACTACGATTTCTTAAAGCAAAGCTTCATAATAAATACATCAGTGCATGGATTATAAATTTAACATTCAGATGCAATGCATCACAAACCACACACGAAGCTATAAATAAGTTTAATGCACTAAATTTGAAACCGAGAGAGGCAGATGCAACCTGAAAAGGCCCAGTTAAATGTTTCTTTTTGGGTTCAACAGTTTTTAGGAACACATGTTTGAAAACATTCGCTGTATAAGCCCTAACACTCGTTTCACACAATGTTAATTGCCAAGTTCCATAGAAGAATTATTTTTTCTTCTAAAAACAACAGTTAAAAATTTAAAACAAAAAGTTATTCCAACGCACCCAATAACGCTAGTAACGCATGATAGCGCAACCAATCGTATCAAAAGTTTGACAACCAAACTGCAAGCCAAAACCGGTGTTTTGTTTACTTCCAAAATTTCACAGCTCCAGCAAGCGTTCTTGTGACTGTGTGAAAATGATTCATTGTAATTAGTTTTTAATTATAGAAAATGTGGATTAGATACGTTATCAGTTAATTGTCCATTTACCCTGTGCGTTGAAACAGAAAACTATAATCATTCGATCAAACTACAACTTAAAATAGGCATGGCAACATTGCTGGTTTGACCAACCATGTTCAGTAAAGTAAATAGTCGAAGCATCTACTGAAATCAACTGTTCGTATAAAGAAGTGCAGATAAATTACATCTGTTTATTGTAATAAATATAGAGTGTCACTCTATCATCACTTCGAATTCTGATTGTGTAGAAGCAGAGTGTAGTCTAGTAGAGGACAGAGGTATGTGCTAAAGGCAGCAATCTAGCGATTCGTACCCTCAACAGAAACCATGGATTACTATTACGATGACTACTACGACGAGTATTACGATCAGGCGGGCGTACCGGAGCGTTCCTTTAACCGTGAACTTAGCTTCGACGAAACCGTCAACAATTGTGTCCATCCATCGCTACGGTTTGCCGGAGAGTATATTGTTAATTTTATCGTCATTAACTTGACATTCTGCGTGTTGGTGCTAGCAGCGAAACGACTCTTCCCTGGCCAATTAAGGAATTTGCATGTACTCAGCTGCGTTTGTGGTGTGGCCCTTTTCTACCGAGTACTTGAGCATGGATACTATCACTTCGTGCAGCTAGCCGTCACCCTGTACGTTATGCAGTGGTTGCTGCATCGTTGGTTTAGCAAAACTGCCCGTTATATAAAGTCGCCTTTCATCCTCATCGCTTATGGAATCGGAAATCTACTACTGAGCGAGCTTCTAGAACCGTCGCCTGAAGCATGGAACCGCGTAAGGGGCACCCAGATGATCCTCTTGATGAAGGTGTTATCTTTAGCATTCGACACGGAGGATAATATGGCGCTGCGGAACCAATTGGGCGTGCTTTCATACTGCGGATACATCCTCTGTCCCGCCAACGTGATTCTAGGTCCGTGGGTCTCATTCAGTGACTATCTACACATTTGGCGAGCATCAGCCGGAGGGTTAGAATCCAAGCAAACCAGATCGACCGGACGTCGGATGCTGATTCATGTGTTCCGACTAGCGATAAACGCACTAATGGCCGTTGCGTTTCTGCTCACCTCTAACTGCATGATCGATTACCTGCTGGCACCGGCTGCGAATTGGAAATGGGTGCGAGCATACGGAAGGGCATTGTCGTTTCGCACCAGCCACTACTTCATCGCATACCTTTCGCAGAGTTCTATGCTCGCGGCGGCCGCGGATTGGAGCCGAGCGGACGACGATCGTTCACTGATGGTTCCTGTGAGCTCGCTGTACCGGGTAAGCTCCCCGCTGGCAGTGGAATTCCCCCGATCGTTGGTGCAGGTTGTGACGGCTTGGAATATACCGATGCACCTTTGGCTCAAGCGGTACATCTTCCGCACGACGAAGCGCCCATTCGGGACGGGGGCAGCCATTGCGCTAACCTACATCATATCATCGCTGCTGCACGGTTTGCACTACCGTCTGTGGATAACGCTGCTAACCATCGGCTCGTGGACGTACGTTGAGCACGAAATTAGGAAAAAGCTTGCCGCCATCTACTCGGCGTGCGTGCTGGTTGGCAAGTGTCCCGAGGCGTGTGTCATGCATCAGCATAAAGGAAAAAGTCTGTTCAGTATCGTCATCAATGCACTGTTTTTCCTGCTGAACGTGTTCAATCTGATCTACCTTGGATGCATCTTTGAATCGACCGAAGGCCCACCGGAGGAAGTCCATCATGATACGTCGATCTTTGGTCGCTGGACTGAATTAAACTATGCTTCCCACTGGTTGCTAGTATTTGCCTACTTATTCTATTTTATCATTTGATACGAACGTAAAACTTAGAAAACTAAGGACCAAACAATCGCCCATGAGCACAAATTCAATCAATTCACACGCTTCTATTTCAACAGATACGCATAATCCTTTCTTTGTAGTGTACCGAACAGTATTCTTGATCAATACTGATCTCAAGAAAAAAAAGCTTTTCCAACTCTATGTAAACAATCAGTCAATTTTCCCGTACCACTAACATAGTGAACACGCACAACCTAAGCAATGTGATAATTTTGGAGGAAAACCTAAAAAAACACTAAATCGCCAACAAAAAAAAAGGTTATAGGAGAATAAAAGTAATTAGTCACTAACAAATTGTCTTTAAGCTCTCTTATAAATAAAAGATAAAATAATTGAAGCAAAAATTATGACAAGCTTTGTTGGAGAGTGTACTAAGTGATATCACAAAAAAACGGATGAAAATTTCCCTCTTGACATTTCACTTAAACCCTTATCTTCCCTTCACCAATAGCTTTATCCCTGGATCAGACTACAATTAAATCATTGACCGCTTAAAACAAAATACAATCTTTAGTGCAAAACCACAAAGATCGCGAAAAACCCCAGGGCAAATAAATTGCGAGCGGTCGGAACATCATATAATTGCCCCTGAACACCGAAAACTGAAGCCAAAACAAAGAAACAAAAACGTAAAGAAGCGCACACGTAGTAACGCTATTGCTAGGCAACGTGCCGAGCGACAAAAAGTGCCCGTAAGATTATTTTTGAGCTGTCGGCGCAATAAGAAAATAGCTACACATTGCAAAAAATTGTCGCACGCGAGGGATGTGAGGTGGCGGGTTGGCGCGTCGCTTTTTTCCCCCAATATCCCAGGAAATTCGAGGAAGAGATCAACGTGCCTGACGCGGACACGATACGGTATATTACACCGGTAGCCGTATAAAAAGCTGACAGTTGATCGTTTTATTATGATGCCCACCCGTTCCGTTGTTCGCGGATTCGCAAATCTGTCTCTTCTTTTCGCTGCTAGCTGGTCGGTGTAGCTTTCCTTTCCGCTTTTCCTTCGATTCGTATGCCCCCCCTTCCCATTCCACATTCGAGGGTAGATGCCAACGATGGATGATACGATTTTTTTTTTGTTACGAAAATATGTCATTTTTACTACAATCGAGTGATTTGTGGATGAGGTTTTCCCACCGCCGAGACGGTTGGAACTGTGCGATCCGTTTCGCGAGGCCCTTCCGATCACAATGCAAAAAGAGAAACCGGAAAAACGAGCCTCTTCATTTGGATCTTCAACACGAACTTCCGCGCTAGCGGTATTGTTCTTGGTACAGTTAATAAAAGACAGCCAGGACTACCTCAAGCACCATAGATCAATCGAATACGAATTACGAAAGCGAAAGTACGAGCAGGCGTGTCCCTACCTTCGTTGTAGCTGTTTGCCCGGTTGCACTTGGCGCTTATATACTTTTCTCACTCCTGGGTTTTCCTTCGATCATGGGAAAGCGAAAAAAGGGGCGATCTGGGAGATCATCAGATCTTCACCTCGGAGCAACAAAAGACACGCGACATCCGAATCCGGCCTCCTACCATTCGCTCGTACAAACAATTAACTCCTCGGAGGACAGTAGAAATTCTCGAGGTTGCGCATTCATACACGCGCTACAAAGCATTATCACGCTGCAGGTCTGATAGGGTTGGCAATCAAAAATACCACAGAACAATATTCTTGTTGTTCTACTTCAAGGAAAAGAGAATAATCAGCGTGAAAATTGTTTGAAATATGATGTAGAATAACGTTGGTGCAACATGAGGTACCTTTCGATTGCAAAATCTACAACACAGCGACAGCGTCTTGTCAAGCGGAGCAGGAAATAGGAAAACCCATGGTTTCTGATCCTTGACTAAAGAAAAACCTTATGAAGGCGACAGAATAAGGAAAAATTGCTTACTTGAAGTACTTAGTACAGTTTGTAATCTGGTTTGGCCGCAAATAAATTTCGTCAATTAATCTTACTGTGGATGTACGTATGTAATTTTCCTCCTACTGGCCTTTTACCTTTTGCATAGGGATCTTGTGCACGATAGTTTCGAAATTATCTTTGCAAACCGTTCGTTGCCCGGGAAAGATTCTTGGCAACTCAGGTCCAATAACATCTCAGCTTGCTAACTCTACTAGCATCTAAAACCCGTTATGCTAGCAGTAACCGTTACCCGCTATCTTTTTAAATTAATCAAATGGGACTTTTTTCCTCTCTATTCTGCGGCGGCACGCAAAGCTACACACGCTTTCACTGTGTTTCCGCAAAATCTAAAGCCAGCCATATCGTTTCGGGAGTGAAAAGTACACGCGAATCAAACCCCTGACTCTACCAAACCCGGCTTGCCTCGAGGACACATTAACTAACCCTCGGTCCCACGAGGTTCACGTACGCTAAAATAAATCGTTGCCAACTGTACTGAGATCACGATCGCATTGTTTTGTTGCGAATCTGTTGTTGTTTTATGTGTGTGTGTGTGTTTTTAATTTTTTTTTATTAATCTGAATATGTTTTAAGTAAACCCGTTTGGCATACAGTTGCACTCAGTGCAGCCTTGGGGTTTTGTTTGCTACTGTCTCATTTACTTTTATTTTTTTAGTTCAGCCATTAAAATTTTACGTGACACTCGCACCTGTCGTCGGTTGTCGAGGTGTGCAGATAGGGAGCGAAAGCAAAGCAGACAATGAACATGACACCGACTGACAGGCAACGATGGTTGATATCGGATTGATATTTAGTAACCGTCACTATTATTACTGTGCTCAACTTTATGCGCAAAATAGACGCTTTGTATTTTACTTTGATACTGCCAACGGGTTTCCATTCTTTCCATCAGATCAATTAGCTTTTTGTAATGATGCACAACACGTGTAATCTTTATCCCTCATCTACACCACGCAGTTTTGCTGCTTAGTTGATGTAGTTTGACAGAGTGACAGCGTTTCTAAACATTTGACAATTGTTTCGCTTAGTAGCTACTAAAGAAAACTCTCCAGAGTACAAAAGGACTATAGTAATATCCATTACGTTGCTAATATTTGTGTATGCTTTGTTACCCTTTTACGGATTGCAGCAATACAAAAATTTACTCATAATATTTATTGAAGAGTTATTCAATGTAACGGAAACAGTTCCTTCCTGGATATATAGAATCAAGGGGGAAATAATGAGTGATTATACAATTTTCATTTTAATAATCATTGAATATTTTAAGCAGAAGACAACATTTCATACCACCTTCAAAAAACCCATGTGCCATTTGGGGAATGAGGATATTTATCGAATTTTTGGTTCAAGTTTAAATTTTCAGGCGCAATATAGACTACTGTTTAGAAATTACTATTATTGAAGGTGTATCAGTTCTCGAAATCAATGTTTTTTTTAAAATTAAAATTGGATACACATATAGATGATCGGATTTGTTTATCAAATGAATAAAACCAAGTTTAACATTATTTTAAACGTTGAAAGGATCCCGGTGTCATTACTCCGAAATTGACTTTGTCCTACTGGGACACGTCGAACAAATCGTAGTATAATATTTTTTTCACCTCCTTCTATCTTAGTCATATGACTACATCCCCCCAATTCGTTATTAACCAGAAAGTAGAAAATCCAAAGCATGCATGATAACATATGCATATGATAACGCCATTATTTTCCATACACCCATCGGGTTTTTCTTAATACTGATACTTGGAAAAAAAAATCATTATTCAAAAATTCAAAAACTTTTCTCGGGACATTTAATATAATAATGAACATGTTCCGCAAATTGTAATTGTGTGTTCGAAGCGACAACATTGGGGGTAAACTATTTGCAAGCAGAAGACATAAACGAATGACTCAACCAGGAAGCGGAAGACTTCTCTTGCCTCACGCTCACGGTTCAAACATTCCGGACAGGCAAAAATGCGTGCCATTGTCGACAGCTTGTTTGAAATAACTGCTCGTACAGCGGAAGGCTTATTAGTGAGCGATTCCAATCCACCTTCCTCCTTCCAGGGTGGAAGCAACCTCCGACCTCGGATCGAACAGTAGAGTTACAAGAGAAAGCGAGAGCGCGACAGGGAGCGCTCGATATCCTGTGACCGGCACTGGCGTTCCCGCGGCACTTTTCTCCCCGGGTCGCGCGGGTTGCGCGGGCAAGCTATTTCCACCCCTGGGCGTAAAATTAGACAGTCCACTTCATCAGACAGCTTTGCCGAAGCGCGCGCGCCACTCGCTGGGCCCGATGCTATCGGTCGCCCGCTTCGGTGTGTCTTTGGCCTCCCGCTGTGGCATTCCGTGGCCCGTCGACCGAACAAAGTGTGTCCTAGGCTCCTGAGGTGGGCTAATGAAGCTGCCCGAGAGGCGGTGGGGCCGCCTGGTGCCGCAAAATCGCCAGCAGTAGGCAGCCAGAAGAAGAAATGTGGCCCATTCGCCATCCCACTTCTTCTCGTTGGTGCTTGTTGAAAGGAGATTAATTTACGAAGCGTCCCACCCTGCCCCAAACCGCCTTGAACATCCCTTGAACGCTTCGCACCAATGATATATATATTTATTTTGCTCTACCGCTTCCTGTACCGAAATCTTTTTTCGTTCGGTATCCATTGCGCTTACTCCTCCTTTTCGTCGGCGACGGTTGCGGACCCCTCGCCGTTTTGCACAATTTCACCTCGCGCCAAAGGAAGCCAAAGCCAGAGGAGAATGTTGCCACCCCGGGAATGCCGAAATCAAAAGTGACAATCTGCCGACCAGCAATGATGATGACGTGTAGGACAATGCGTGCCATGACTTTTGGCTGTTCGTCTCTTGAGTTGGGCCTCTCGCGACTGCATCGCTTCCGTTATTCACCCACAGTAAGGAATGGCTATACAATTTATAGCCGATGTTAAATAATGCAAACGGATTTAAAATTATATAATAAAAGCTAAGCACATGCGAACAAGTTTCTAAGCAAACAAAGGAAGAACATTACATTACCAAAAACGCAGGTGTAAATAAATTTGAAAACGCAAAGGTTACTTTCTCTACAGACAGTCCTAATCTCTATACTTCAATCTACTGGTATAAAACAAAAAACAATCCTCTAGAGCAACCGAACAAGCAAACATCAGTCGGTCGTCAAGCCGAGCATCGTACATAAAAATAAAAGCGACGTCCGTACCTTATGATAGATTTAAAAACTTCATCGGAATGACAAACGAAGCGAAACAGTATGGTATTGTCGTAATTTTTTGACAAACACCATCAACATACACCACCCAGCCCACGCAGGCGGTACCCGGTCGGGCCACACGCACTAACCGCCCTGCAAGATGAAAGGTGGAAAATATAGTGACCAAAGGGTACAGAGACGACAGGTTTTACAACCCCCGTTAATCTGAACTATCCAATAAACCTAGCGAACAGGAAGTGACGGCAAAGCTAGGCAGAAAAAAATAAATTAAATTAAATTGAAAAATATCAACGAAACAATGGGAGGAGGAACAATTAAGCGACACAAAAGAATCTTATACTATTCACACTAATGTATCAAACTCGCTAAGTTAGTTGGCAAGTGAGTTTTTGAGCAAATAAATAAATAAAAAAACATAGTAATAACTAGTTTTTAGGTGCAAACAAAACGATGAATCTGGCAATCTTTCGCTGGCAAATTCCTTCTCCCCATCGGATCTGCACATTGTTTCAAGAAGCGTGCGCGCTCAAGTGCTTGTGTGTGTATGTTTCTCGCTCACATTGAGCCCGTGCCAATTCACACTTAATTATTTAATTCACGGTTAACTGCACATCCTTGTTTTTTATTATTAAACCCTCGTGCTCATTATATTTCCCTTGGGTCGAAAATAATACACTTTCAACTACGGACCGCACAATTTTTGGGTGTGTTCTTTTCCTTTTGCTCGTTTCATGTTCTTGCTCAATATGTTCGTTTCGTAAATCTTATTTGCTACGTTTTGTTGCTCCCCATCCCCTCACCCCGCCTCATCACTCCCGAAGCGTTGCGATACACGATGGGGAGTTTTGTTTTCTTCCAATGTTTTCCCGCTTTTGCGGCGTACGTAGGCAAAACTTTTGAGCAGGCTTAAACAAAACTCTCGCTTTTCCACCACGATTCGATCGCGATTAGGTGCAGCAGCAGCCGGAAGAGACAAACGCGTCGCTTCTTTCTAGCTCGTTATATCGCTTGATCTGCCCCAGGATCGCTTGATCTGCTGCGGCCCGCGACGTGACAGTATGGAAGGATCGCGTAGCTCGCACGTGTCCATGTTGCATTGGGGCCAACAATCGCAGCACTTTGGTGGGCCGACAGGGCAATGCGCAGGCGCCAAGCTGGGCAGCGTCCAAGCTCGTCGATAAATAGCACTAGTTTACCAAGGTTGATCTTTCTTAGCATGAATGCGAAGAAATTATTGTCTTTGCTGTATGATGGATCTGTTGATTAATATGTCGATAATGGGATAAATAATACTATTATTTTTAATTTTATCCACGACTTTGCTCCACCATTTGCCCAAGTTCGCTCTAAATAATTATAAGGAGACTATTATTGACTAAACTGGGACCCACCGACTGGCTCTAGACTGTATTCTACTCTTTGCCTTTTACCTGAACAATCAGCTTTGGACGCTTTACAGACTTTCTACATGATATTATTCTTATATGCACTGCTTATCTCGTATTCTGTACGTAATGCGTCTCTTAAATTCGATCGATTTTTATCAACAATTGATCCGTTGAATCGCTTTAAAGCCAATATTAAATAAACTCCTCATTTGTCCTGCATTAATTTTCTTTTAAATCCTTCGAACCGTTTACCTGTTTCCACGGCTCCAGTAACCTTTAAAACCCTCTTTTCCATGCTAAATCTCTTTACATCCCCTTAGATAGTTTCATGGACCGATGGAACCATTTGAAACAATTAATTAAAAACCGTCCCTTTTGGCGCCAAAACAAGCGGCGTTCGTCGGGAGCGCGTCAGCCGGCACGAGCCCCAAAACCGCGGAACCCTCGGTGCGCCCGTCCTGCGCAGACTCGGCAAAATCCGGGCGATCCCGGTGGAGCGCTCGGCCCGTGGACCCCCAGGCCGACGAAACGGGCCGAATCCGACGGGGCGTTGCAGGGTCGCGCGACATCTTTTATCAGTGCGCGACACCGGGCCGGCGCGATTTTAATAAAGGGAACCAACCCCACGGGTACCAGTTAAGATTGTTTTAGTCTTCGACAGAAGTTGGTTTAGACAAGTAATAGCCCTCGCCTATCTATTGCCGTTGCCGTTTGCCAGACCCCTTGTTAACCTGATCGCTCTCTCGTGTGTTGTTTGGTTATCCCTCGGTGTTTTTGTGTGTTCATTTGTGTGCAATTGTGTATTATCCTGACTTTCGGTGCAACTCTAGACCATCGCTGGCCGTCAGCTCAAATTTTTAGAATTTAAAACAGCGAACTAAACGAAATCCCATGCACGTTCGACCAACGAACGAATTTTTCGAACTCACTTTTGGGACCTCAAACTGAAGCAATTTTTCGTTTCCTGTTGTGCGGCTTGTGTCTGACTCTGTGTGCATCTACTTATGTGTGTGTATGTGTATTTGTGCGTATGCAGGTGTACCAGCATTCCACGAAACCCTAGAGGGCGAGCGTCAAGGCGCTGTGCGTTCGTAAATGACAGAACCAGCACAGTGCGTTGCGGTGTGGAAAAATCCATTCTCCTGCACCTCGTGTCCCATTTTCCTTTCCGTATCCGGTGCCTAATCTAATCATCGACCACTGCACATCACTAGCACCTGCCGTGTAATCTAATGGAAGCGTTTACCATAATACCTCTTGCGAGCTGATGAGATGCGAAAGGTTCCGAAGAAAAGAAAAAAAAAGATAAATGTATGCACAATCACTCACGCAGCTGAACGGATATCAATTACGCTGCCAAGTGTATAATAATGAGACCACAACACTTGTTTCGTACACCGCGGAGCATTGCGGCAACAGGGATAGGAGTTCCGAGAAATAACAGACTGATAAAGTGCCGACAATGTATCAGTTCGAACCGTTACACAGAAATTTGGAAATTAACCTAGTATAAAACATCTGTTACTAAGGTGTTGCATGAACCGGAAACCTTGAGCTTAAGACACTTCTATCAGTTAGCTTAACGCATGCCCAAAACTGTCCTGTTTTACTAAAAAACTTCACTAGAGCAAAGTGTAATGTAATGTGCATGTTTAAAAAACTACTCCATACTGATCAAATACGGTTGAACTTAGCTACAGTTTTGCTTGAGTGTGATGGTGTTCTTATAAATTTATTTCCCTTTGCACCAAATACTGCTTCCTATTTCTATATAAACTAATTTCTTTATGTCTCTCTCGTTCTTTTTTCGCCATCCCTCAAATACGCTTTCATTTATACTGAACATTAAATATTCGCACATGAAATGATAATGCTCGCTCACCTGAAACATGGATTCCCCAATTCTCACCACCCCTCGCCCCATTTTCATGTTCTGTGTAACCTCCCCATCTCCATCCGTGCAGTTAGTTTCAGAGTAGGATCTAAATTCCAAACACAAAACCAAAAACCAAAATGAGCTACTCGTGGGATCAGCGTGTTGAATTCATCGTCCGTCACATGTATGGTAAGTCTGAGAAGGAGATGGTTGTTGAAAAAAAACACCCAAACACACACACACATACACACACATATACGCATATTAAAACACAGACTCACAATTTCACCAGCACCAGGTGCAGAACATATTTCGTCAGCAGGCGTTAATTGATAGTTGTTGATGGTGATCTAGTTGCGCCATTTGAATAATGAGCTCCGGGAACGAAAGGAAGGGAACCTTCTGGGAAGAAACATCGCGCTTCGAATCCTTTGAGCGTCGGAGAGGATTGCTAATTACTTGATACACTATTCATCGTCCCGATGAGCCTTTCTATTCTTTATGGAAAGTGAGCTTTCTCCGTTAGCTTTTGGCGCTCGAGCGAAGGCTGTGGATTATTAATTAATCGCACTCCGAGACGCCCCAAAGATTTGATGGATAAGGTGGGATTAGCGATGCCACAGCGAGCAACAATAAGCAAACCCGGTCAACCCGGGCCTCGGCTGGGCTGCGATAAAAATACTGCACCCAAATGCCTAAACAAGGACAGCGGAACAAGGAATCATCCATGCGGTCGAACCTCGTAGCGTCCGAGGGAACCCTGGCCCGAGGATCTAGCGGTTTTTTGTTCTAAAATTAAAACATTAAAATGTTGATTTCGAAACGCCGGTACCGAACCAACATCGTGCAGAGACCACAAGGAGACAATCACCGTCGCCAAGAAGCGGGGGGAAAAAAGGACGAACAAGAAGAGATTTAAATAAGATTAATGTAATACAAAGGAGAAAAATGTACATTTCTCAGTTTCCGAGGTCGCCTCACCCCCGTCCCACCGCCAAGCGTGACCTCGGAGCAACACAAAAGAGCGCACGAGGCACCAGGAAGCGGCACGCGGCAGAAAGTGAACAAAATGTTGCTAATTTTAATTTGGCCCGGCACCCAATTATTTTTATAATCGCAAACACACCGCGCGACATACCCCGGGCCAGCGCTGCCAATCTGCCGAGCCGAAAACGGGCAGAAGATGGTTCCGCTTTCTCTGGTCATCCGAAGAGAAGGGGGGAAGTTGGAGGGAGGCGTAGGCCACCTTTTTCCCGGGATCGACCGACGGGCCTGGTCGGATTCTGATTGCGTGACCATTTCGTGACATGCCCGGCCCCCGGTAATTGTGTTTATGTCCGCAATTAATGACGGCGACGGACGGTGGGTTGATGGGCGGTTTTGCTTACCCCACCCGTCAGGGAAATGATCACCCTGGTAGTTGTCTTCGGCGGTGCGAGGTGATATGTCACCCGCAAGGAAGCGAGAAATCACTCCCTTTATGCCAATGCAAGAAATAAGACGCTACGGAAATGGAACGACGTTGCTGAGGAGCTATTTTTAGGTGCTTCTTAATTGTAATGTTTATTATCAAACACAGATGAGGAAAAAAAAATCCCCGTCGTTAGTTGCGACGACGGCGCTCGGTACGACACATTGTTATTTTCATCATCGCTCAACTAACACAGGCCAAGCATGTACCTTTTTTAAGCGCACTTGAGTAGTGCAATGAAATTATATCACATTTGTTTTATTTTCATTACTCGAGATTTTCATCAAGCTGACTAACGCTTGCTGGTGGGAGTTGCCAGTTGGTTTGCAGAAACAAAACCTACAAAAAACAACCCAAAAACCATTGATCGGCCCCTAAGGAAAGGGCCGCCACTCATGCCAACGACCAATTAGAGCCCGACGCTGCAGCATAAACCGTTGATGCTTTGAATCGAAACGATTCAATTAGGATATGCTGACACAACGGCGTCGCTAAAAAGAAAGCGAAACGTCAGAAAGTTCGCATAGAAAATTAACACGAAACATTGCTGTTCTGTCGGTGGAACGCGTATAGCGATGGAAAAACTTACCCCTGCCCTGCCCTATGAATTAACCCCACTCTAGGGGTTAAAATCTGGCTCGGTTCGGCGAGTTATAGCTACTAATTAAGTCTGCGCTTTTCACGAGTATTGCATGTTTTATTCATGAAATACACGAAGCTCGTTTTGATTTTTCAACCTCGCCAACGTTGCTGCTGTTGTTGCCTGGTATTGGAAACATTTTCTTTTTGAGTTCATGGTGAGATGCAGCGCGATAAACTATATCGAATTAATGTTGTACTAATTTAAATTTAATCGAAGGCACGCAACAACCAGGCGCCTCCATCATGGAGTTAAACAATCCACAAGCGACCAGGCGTCTCCATCGAGGGTAGAACAATCCACAAGCGACCAGGCGTCTCCATAATGAGTCGAACATTTTCGTGCTCTTGGTATTTGGTAGCGCATTTTACAGCCAAATAAAAGCGGAGGAATATTACAAAAATGCATGTTCCGTTAAAATAATACTGCCCCCTCAAATGACACAGCTCGGCACAAAACACCTGTTGCTCGACGATTGGACGATACCGAGCCAGCTGGAAAATTTCCCACTCCTCCAGAACTGGATGCTGGTGTTCGGCTCGTCTGCGATGCAACACTGTTCAACCGCAACGTGACGATTAAAGAAATTGCCAGCCGACGCAGAGCAGAAGCATAGTTCGGGGATCCGAGAAGTGCACAACATCCACAATATTCAAACAATAATATTAGCATGAAACGAGCATATGACAGCGATGGTCTTTTTCTTCTCTCATCATAAAGGGTAAATAAAATCAAATAAAATAAAATAGGTAATGGGCAGCTCCGCGTGAGTAAGTCGCTTTGCGATACCCCTTTTTCAACGTTTGTTGTTTTAATCCCTGTCAGAAGAGAGCATTACAATAGACAATCTAGTCCGCCCCTCGTCAAACGGGTGATTCCACGGTAACCTAATCCGTTTCCCCGGCCGCAGTTTAGGAAGGAAAAACATATCGAATCAACCGATCCGCAAACGGAAAATCGTGCACCGCAAGGCACAGCCTGCTGCCAGGGCTCTCGAGTCAAGCTTTACCGGCACCGGTACAACGGTCAATGCAAAAATTCAAAACAACACAAAAGCTAAAATGGTGGCCTTTTTCTTTTTCACTTGTTGGAAAGTGAGTCCTAGGGTTGCCGGCTTTAACGCGTCGGTTGCTTTACAGCGCACACGAGGAACTGCGTTGAAGCTCTGACTCATGACTGACTATAGCTTTGATGGCTGGCCAGGAGTGTAGGGGCAGGACTGGCGGAAGAGGGCCTCGGTGAATCTTGGTAGCGCGACCTTTGACTTTTAACCAATTCCGAGAGCTACCTTCGCCCGGGCTCCGAGCAGAAACTTCCGAACATTTTTGCGACGCTCGCCCCGCCAACGCTCGAGCCTTTTCCCGCTCAACCGCACACCGCCCTGTCGGTCCCCAGCTCAAACAACCCTGTTTCCTCCCTAGTATGGCACCGCTTCGCAGTTTGCCTCGCGGTGTGTTTTTCTCGACGCCGAGATAGTACCGCCACCGGGCGGTTTGTAGAATTTTCCACTTTCCACCGAAGCAGCACATCATCGGGTGCGAGTGAAGGAGGGCGGCGAATTGTTACTGACCAGTTCGCTGACAACAAAGAATGCAGTAGCCCTAAAAAGAAGCCGCCAAGTTGTTTTAGGATAAATCATACAACCCTGTGGCATTGGTTGTGTGTGCGAGTGAGGTAATACTTTTCCGGCATCGCTTGTCCTTGCTCGGCTCATCAATCTCAGCACTTCGGGACGCCGATGGGCACTGAGAAAACAAACGGCCGCAACCAGAGCTTAGAACACGCAGCGCTGTCAGTTGTATTTTATTATTTTGTTTTCTCGCGAATGTTCAGTACTGTAGGAGCGAAATCAGCACACAACGACATATCCGGCTGTATTCCATGCTCTCCTGGAAAAACAATCCACCCCCGAATTCCTACGAATATCCATCGAAACACTGAGCGTTACCGTGGAAAGCAGGAGTGACAGCGTTTATTGCAATGGAAAACAAAAGCACTGGAATGAATTTTAACGTAATCAGAAAATAATCTTCACTTAATAGATGAACAATTCCGGACATGAATTGGAGCACCGAAGCTTGCTTGGATTGGACGGAAGAACAACTTGTTGCCATGGAGTCCGCCACTTGATCCACGATCCATCCGGAAGGATTATTATCTCGGTTGTAATGCAATTTCTTCGGCAAAGTAAATCAGAACGAAGCCCGGCCGGTGAGAGGTTGTAAGCGTTCAGTTTATCTATCTTTCACTTTGATATTTGAAACCGTCCCAATGGTAAAGGAACGTTCTGCTCGCCGTATGACCTTTCCGCATTCGGTCTTGGACTATAGAAAACCCGGTCCAATCGTTCCGATTTCCTCAGGAAGCAGGAAACTGGGATGCGGTGAAGGTTCAATTTCCGTTAGTAATTTCCCCCCGTCGTCGGAGAAACGCGTTGCTGAAAAGAAGTTGTTTCAGCCGGCAAATTAAATACGTGAGACGCATAAAGCCGCCGCCGTTTACGGAGTGGCGTAATGAAGTGGAACGCTGCTGCCCACGGACGGCCAATTTCCGAGAATTAAGGATGAAAGTTATACGCATCCTTCCTGAACAAGCATCCCGTTTGTCCCGTAAATCTTTTCCTCGCGGGAAACATTCCTGCCGCCATATTTGGCATAGTTTAGAATACCTTGCCACAACCTGGAATGCACTAGCACTTGCATTGGTGCAGATTCAAAGTTTAGGGAAAAAAGCTTTTGCTTGAAATTGCTCGAAATGTAATTAAAAAACTTCTATCCACTTTTCCATGCTGTGGTAGTGGACGTTGGTCAATTTGATAAAACCAATGGTTGACCATATCCAAAAAGTTTTTCTATGCAACTATTGCTGCGACACTCATTGACCTTTTGTCCGCCAGTTCTCGCCACCCATTGCTTCTAATGACCCTTGCCCCTACATGCTGAAAAATGTATCAATACTTTGACAAAAATTACTTTGGCAGTCGAAAAACAAACTCGCCAAATCGAACAAGGTAACAAAATTCCAACTGTCAAACGAATGTACTCACCGACCACTTGAAGCGCGGGTAGGAGTCGTTCGATATTCGATATATATTTTCTTCTTATTTAATCTACCCTTCAGCGTCCCATTGGAGAGTTTTCATTTTTGTTTTTCCTCGCTCCTGCCACCGATAAACGATACTTTACCTTCTAATGGAGCTCCCCGTACGTACATCAGAGTACATTTTGACAAGTTGATTAAATTGAATTAAATCGCTTTACGAGAAATTGCTCCTCCGATTGCTTCGATGCAATGACGAGGAACAACGCGTCGGTAATGGTGCCCCGGTATCGTCAGCCATTATGAGTGGGCATCATCAAGGCAGGCCTAGTCGTCCTAAAATTCGACACCGCGTGGAAACTATGGGGCGCGCATCAAAAGCTCGTTAAAATTTCATCTTTTCCCGAAATGAACACCGACCCGAAACCATGTGTCATTGTGTGTTTTCTTGCGAGCGAAAAGAAAGGCAAAGGCGATGCGTACGAAGCCAACGAGATGTTAACGCGGAAACCTATCGAACACAACGCGCTGAAGCAGGATTTTCCGTATGGCAAAGGGTAATTTTTCCCACACAGGCATCACTCACTCAGCGGTTCCTTGCCGCCCATTAGATCCGTATCGAAATTTATATCAAGCGAAAATCGATCCCCGAAAAACATTAGGAATTTAGAACCGACGCTAAATCGCGCCATGTAAAAAATTCTCTTCAAAGTACCAAAAAGAACGGAGTCTTTAAGTGTGGAGTAAGTTGATGGTATCCTCATCAGAACCATCGTCCAATGCTATCCACACCGACTTATCGGAATGAAGACGAATAATAAAATACTTCCTAACGGCCCAACGGTTGGATAAGGAATATTTTAAGTAGATTGGGATTGGGAAAAGCCCTTGAAACTCGTTTTGCAAACAAATGTTGATTACAGTGTGCCAATCACAGAAAGACTGTTCAACACATCAGATACTAATGGTTCAATTAGTTAATTAATTAGAGTGAAAGTTTTGCTTTGGCATTTTCTTCTGCGTCAAAAATATTGCGCAAAGTCAAACCGTCCCTTCTCCTTCGCTGGGTACAGGAGCAACAAAAATGAAGATGTAAAGTATTTCCGACGTCGAGAAGCGGTACGTAGCAAGTTGGTAAAAGTAAAGGAAACCCCATTTTCGGCTGGGAAACATGCTGCGTGGAAAGTCAGCCCCCGTGGGTACAAACAACGGATCGATCCGTTCTCGGTATTTTCTTCCGATATGTTTCCAATAGGGTTGGGCCGACTCTTTTTTTCCCTATTCAGATACCGACCCGCCAGGCGGGTGGTCGACTAACCGTTAACGTGGCGCAAGGGATTGTTTTGCCTGCAAACTTTCTCCAAAGCCTAATGTGCTTTAAGGAGGAAATTAATTAAACGCATGTACCTTGGGAATCAGCCGACGAACATGATTACAGTAGTCCCCAAATCCAAATATAACAAAAACACTAAATATCACTCACCTACGTTTTCTAACGCACTTCGTTTGCTTTCTCCATTGCAGACATTGACAACAATGGCTTCCTGGACAACAACGATTTCCAGTGCATGGCTCTCCGTGCCACCGTCATCGAAGGCAAGGGCGACATCAACCCGGCCCGTCTGCAGGAATACAAGTTCATCATGAAGTCGCTCTGGGATGAGATCTCCGCCCTTGCCGATTTTGACAAGGTACGTTTTTTTTTTGCTGTTCCCATCGAACCAAAGAAAAAGTAAAAGCAAACACTAGAATTACATATTGGAATCCTCCCGGCTGGGGAAAACAAACAAACGTTCCCTCGCTGTTCACACCTTCTGACCGGTTGGAGTTCGCAGCTCATTTATATCATTCCCGGCAGCAACCTGTTGACCTCGCGCGTTCCATTCCTGTAGCTCGACTATGGCCCCGTATCGTTCGACTTAAATCTGGCTTTTGGAGAGAAACTTAAGTTATTAAAATATACCAAAAACCATTTAAACATCGGCAGTCCTATATCTTACCATCGTTTGTTGTGCGGAACGTGACAATTTTCTGTTTTCCTCCCACCGACTCTCAGCTGTTCTGCAACCGAAGGAAGAAAGTTTTCCAACTTCTTCTTCATCGGTTCCACTACATACCGTTTCACTCCCCCACTCGGCTGCCCACTTGTTTACCGGCAGTTGTTTTCCTGTTTTTCTTCTCGCAGGCAATATTTTAGTTGCCCCCCAGCGCGTCCGGGTCATATGGAAACTGCAAAAAAGAAAGTCGAACAAAACAAAATGGCATCTTGAGTGGCTTGTTCACCTTGGGGGATACGTTTTTCTCTTTACTATCCTCAAACTCGATTGTTCTCTTGTTGTTTTTTCTCCCTTGGGTTCGCTTGCATCCCGATGAGTTCCTAGCGCTGGTGTACTGTTTATTTGTACCTCTTGCCATTTACTTTTCCTCTTCGTGGTATTTTTGTTTTCCTCACGGTTATTCTCGCTACGACGGCGTTTTCCATGCGTCGATAGTAATTGATCAGCGCCAATGGTTATCCTTACGCGAAATAATTATCGCACCGTTGTTAAACGTCTGGTTAGGAGGAAAACGGAAGAGCCAACTTTTTCACGCACAATCGAGTCGATCGCGTGCACGGCAACACCACCCGGTCCCTTTCGAAACCTGAAGCAAGTCCCGGAAAGAAGTGCTTCTTGGCCACACCAGCCGGAGATCTTAATAAAGCCGGGACTAATTGTTTTGCACGTTTCCTTCGACCGTTTATAATTCTAACACGACCCAACGTGTCCGTTAGCGTCCGTTATTCGATCGGCTGCTGCAAGCAATTAAACCAATTACCGCGGCTGAAGAAGTAGTCGCCATTAGCGGCGGCGTTTACAATCGCTTGAATTCATCGCTATCGATTTGGAGAGTTTTACACGATTGGCGATTCCGCCAATTGGAAAATGGCGCCATAGTTCCAGGGTTTGCACTATCCTCTCTTACCTGGAGCGGAATTTATGATGAGGAGAACGGTCCAATTAACGCTGTTGTGACAGCAATTCTTGTCGGTGCCCTTTCCTACCCAACCGTCGAAACTCTGAGGATCGTCTCAATAAACCGGACCGGTCGTTACGCTTTCAAATCTTCGCTCACAAACGGGCGAAGGTGGAAGAAGATGATGATGATGATTTTATTTGTTTACCGTTCTGCAACCCACCAACCCACCCACACACGCACGGTATACATCGTCATTGAGTGCAGAAGAGTAAACAACATTTCCCAGATCGAAATTCCCAGCGCACCGCCGAATCCGCCAAAATGCAGGGAGGAATCTACCCCCGCCTTTGGAGTGTAAAACTCGGACAAGGTTTGGAGGAGAGACTACTCCACGTTTCGGGTTGCAATGGGCCGCCGGGAGGATTTATTTACTTTTACAATTTATATTACGCGGCTCATAATCGTTTTCCAAACTGCCTCCTCCTCGGCCTGCCATTAACACCGAACCTGTGCTAACGTGTGGCGAGCGTCGGTGTGTGCGTGCATCTGTGAAACGCCAGCGGTTTTGGGACACGTAAATCACTCCGACCTCCGGCACTGGCCCTGGCTTAGGGCCCAAAACCACTTATCACCGTGAACCGGACGGGACGTCAACCGAACGAACGCGATGTACGCACTCTGTCGTTGGCGTGTTGCGTATATTTCGAGACGGTCCAGGGTTCCCGGGACCGGTTGGAAACCACAGTTTCTGATGGAAACCAGCCACTGACAGACGGCCACACAAGTTAAACTCAGCAGAAAACTCCTAACCTAAGCTAACATTCCCCGTTCCCGCGTTCGCGAGGGGAAGTAACTTCCCTGTGCCAATTGTCTCTTCACTTTAACCTCATCTGCTACTGTTACTATCCAATTGCGTTCTCTTTCTGATGCACTTTTTCGATGTTTCGCTCTTCTTCCCGCAGGATGGCAAAATCACCACCGAGGAGTTCAAACAGGCCGTCAAGCAGACCTGCGTCGGCAAGCCCTACTCCGAATTCCCGAAGGTAAGTTTCCACCCACCGACAGCAAGCTTTCCATTGGGGTTTTTTCCTTTTTTTCTTACTTTTAAATTAAAGCTGTATAAAAATTTGATAACCGTCGACGCAATCGAGAAGGGCCAATCGGTCAAGGCATTGAAAATGCATGGAAAACCGTTCCGTTGGAGAAGCACCTTCAACCGGGCGCTTTTCTTTGCTCCTTTTGTTTCGGACGAACATTTACAACATTGGATCCACGAATTGTGAGATGTACACCGAAAGAGCGCAGAAACAAAACCGATTCCGTCGTGTCGGATCATGGGCTTTTATTTTGTGTTTCTGGTTCGTCGCCCTTCGCAACATCCTTGCCCTTCACCCGCCGGTCCCATAAACTGTGGCTAAAATGTGTATATATACATTTGAAAGTCTGTCGTCAAAGGGCCTGCAGGCCTGTGCTGTTCCAGCTGACATCCAGCGGCACATTTATACATATTTGATCGAGTTGGAAGCGGACCCGGGGATGTCAAACGGGCTGCCCGTTTTCCACTCTATGGTTTTCTATGAAGCGCACTCCGCGCGACGATTAATGGCCATGGGAGGTTCCGCGGAATCCCGGGGCGCGGACATTCTCCCCCAGCTTAAAGGTTCACGTTCACCGAACCCGTTCGACCCCGTGTTACACACGCAGGAGGTTGAAGGATTCACAAAAGTTGGTTTCATTTCACTTAAACGTGCTGAATTTCAGTTAACCATTCACACATATACACGCCCCCCGTGATTCCTCACGCACGCGGGGGGTGGCTAAACTAGCAAAACTTTGCCCCACGGTTGATTATCTTCCGTTAGAGAACTACGGTGAACAACATTAACTTTACGTTTTTGTTTGAGAACGCCGGACGAGAGAAATGGTTAGAACAATGGTACGCTCCAACGCGAGAGCAGTTGAAGCAAAATAAATTAAAATAACTGTTGGCAATGTGCTGTATTTGTAGAAGTAGAGTGAAAAACTGAACCTTCGATACAGGGTAACGAGAGTTTTAATTTGAAAAAAAAATGCTAAGATTGGACAATTATTCTTTCTATTGCCAAAAGAGTTAGAACTAATGTATATTTCTATGTATTATAAAATGATAAAAAGAATTGTAACCTCTATGAGTTATAGTAAAGAGTAGAAAAGTTAATAAAAGTTAGCAAATTCTAAAAGATACAAAAAAATTAAAAAAAAAAGTACAAAAGTCATGAGTAGCTTAGTATCCATGTTCACTGGAATTCCCGAATGGGAAAACATTATTATTGGAGTAGTATTTTTCTTGTGCATTATTGGATAGTGTTCCTTATACCATACAAACGAGGCAAACGAACCTAAAAAATAGGATTTCATGGAGAACAATACACTTGTTTGACTCAGCATTTCCTTTCGTCGAGGATTAATAGTTTGTAGTAGAAAGTATCCGGTTTTGTTTATAAAATATATCATGGGAGAAGATAAAATTTTTATATATTACACTGTAACTGAAGGACCGAGCTTAGGCACGTTGATTGCTATTCGATTTCACTTCCAACCAGCTCCCTTGACTTGGCTTCGGCTGGTATTGGTTGAGGTATGTAATTTAGCAAAACATGTAAAACGCCCTCGGAACAGCTGCCCCATCGGATTAGCAGTCGCAGTGGAATTGATGCAGCTGTCCATCAAACTGACACCGGACCGTAATTGGGATCTCAGGGGTGGTGCCGTGCTATTGCGCTGATGTGCAATCGTCGATTTGCTGTCGGCTAAAATTACCGCCTACACACGGAAGCCCCTTTCAAGGCCCCCTCTCCGTCCTCAGCCGTTTCGTCCGTTAAACTTTCCCGGCCGAGCCTGTTGAAAGCCTAACCACATCCGACAAATTCGAACGATGGCAAACTTTTCCGGTGTCGGGATGAGCTCGATTCGATTTGCGCGTACATTGTCTGCCCCATCAAGGGTCCGTCCCTCGGTGCGCTGAAACCGACGGCAAGGATTCCGTTCTTTTGGGCGGGCAAAGTTTAAAATAACACACTTCCAATAACAGCAAAGTCACGTTGGCTGCAAGAAAGCGCACACGTAAACTTTTCCGGTAGACACAACATGGCGGAAGTTTCATCGTGCGTGAAGGGGTGCGGTTTAATTGGAAGGGCCATTATCGAAAGCTCGTGGCCATAAAATATCGTACAACCTCACGACGACAACGCGTCATTACGTCGCGGTCCGATATCGGTTTCAATAGCGACGGTACGTAAATTAAGATTCTGCAACGAATGCCATGCCGAATTCTGCCCTATTGTCAATGTTATTGCATGGCATTGTTCCTGCCATGAATCTCCCATTTCACGGCCAAGTGATTAAATCACGACATTTACGTGGAATCGATTGCATCCATGTTACTGCGGTCTGTTAATTCGATCATTCTCATTCGCCAACTGCAGGCAAGCACCAGGGTTTCGTGAACTACCCGAGGGTTTCGGAGACCAGTTTCGTAGAAACCGCAAGGCTCCCTCTCTCCTTCCCCTGTCCTCCTTTTCATATTGCTGTTTAAATCAATCCGTCCATCCGTCCCACTCGAGGCTGGTATGTTTCGCCATCGAAACTCCGAACCGAACCGAAATTCTATTGGTTTCATATTCCGGTTCCACGTTTGTTTATCCGGGTCGCGGTCGTTTCATCCAGAAAGCCGTAGCCCGACCCCGTTAAGTGCGGGTGGCCATCTTCGGTCGGGGAGGCGGAAATACTCTGGGGAAAGGAGCCGTAAAATTTGATACTTTATTAAACTGTTTGTATAATCCACATGCGGCCCATTGCGATTGTTATTCCTTCTTTTTTCCCCTTTGTACTGGATAACCTGGGAACAACGAAACGAACAACGGGAGCAACTTGAAAAAAACCAGTAAATGGAGGTGCCTGGTCCTTTGTACGGAACATGGTCGATAATCATTCGTCCGTTCGTCTGCGTTAGTAAATTGTCTTTCGCTGAATCTACAAAAATGTTGAAGAAAAAATTAAGATAATTAAAAAAGTAAAACGCCTAAAAAAATTTGAGTTATGATGCCAAGCAATCGAGAAAATTAAAACAAAATAACCGCTTCTCGTTGGAAGTTCATCATTGGCGCAATATTCAGACAATAAACACCACGTGTCGGTGCTTGCTCCCCAAACATCCATCTTGATGCCACGTGTCTTGGGTCCGTCTGAGCATATGTTCCCCACTTGAATAGTGTTTCTCGAAGCGGACATCATCTCACATCGATACTCTGGTTGCGGCCACCTTATTAACGATCAAAATGTAAACGATTCCCATTCCGTCTCACATTTTTATCGGTTTTGACAATGCCGTGGAAGCGTTGGAGCGTTTTTGGGGCCTTTCGTTTTGTACATTCCCACTAGCGCTCGTCCCATTCCACCACCGCGAAGCGGAAGCAACAAGAAGAAGCTAAAAATATTCCCCCCAAAACCCCAAGGGCCGTGGGAAATGTCTTCGTCGTGGAAGGAGGAAAAAGAAACGAAGATACAAACATGAAACATAAACACATTTCTTTTCACTCGTCCGGGACCGACGGGTGGTGTGTGGTTCCGGTGCAGAAGTATTGTCTTTTGAATTTCAATCTTCAATCTAAAAATTTAAAACGACAACCAAGACACGCAACGCAAAACATTCCAACGGGCAAAACAGCGGCGACCGAAACGCCGTCAAGGCTGACAATCTCCCCCTCCGAATTGTAATGACAAAATATCTCACAAATCCTCTTTAAAAAAAAAAAGAAGAAAAACGAGAAGTCACCAAACGATAGCATTATTATGCGAACAAGTAAGGCAAGGCCGGCCAAGGTGGGTGGAAGAAGATCGGACGGCTACTCATTCGGAAAGCATCAGTACATAAATTAAAATTTATGATGGCCCGTACAACACGATCCTACGACGGGTTCGCGCTCGGCATGATGAACACCACGACGGGTTCTGCCCGTGGACACGACAGGTTCTCTCGTACGCAACGCTAATTTCACACAACACAACGCTGCGAAGGAAAATACATATATTTTTCAACCGCCTTCTGCTCTTTATGTTCAGCGTTTGGTCGTAAAATAAAAGTTGAACGAGGAAGTAGACCGTTTGGCCTAAGTTTGACCTATAGATTGTAGTTAGTAGCAACTATGAATATTCTGGTCAAACTATTTGATTGAAAGTGCTTCTATATTACTACAATTTACTCACTTCCTTTAAAGTGATCACTTTAGAATTTCAAGTCCCTCTGGAATATGTAATTCCGAGGGGTTAACTCATTTCGTGGATGTATAAACACGCCGGTTGCATCTGCATCCTTTCAAAGCGGCGAGCATTTGCAGATTCTTCCTTCGGCGTTTCAGAAATAATTCACCCAAAGTACAATAAACGTACGCAAATCCGGTAACGATCTCCCAAGTAACCTCGCCAAACATTGGGGGAAGTTTTCCTTTTCTCCGTTGCTTGGCTCCGTCCTCCCTAAGATCACCCGGCACAAGGTCGCCCGAAATTGAATCGTTTACCCTGACCACTAATTCGATCGGCCAAACGCGATGATGCTATCGCGATCGGTGTCTCGTAGCGTTCCCCACGCTTAAAATTCATATAAATAACCGGGTCACAACGCCACAGAGCCAACCGTGGTTAAACCGTGGGCCCGTTTCTGCCCCGGGAGGAGATGGATCGCATAAATCTCGTGAGACACACAAAGGTCCTCTGGTGTCTGGTGCCCCCCTGTTCGTTGCCGTTCAGAAAATTTGCTTCCACTCGATCGCAATGGTTGGTAATCGATGGACGCAAATGGTTAAAAATCAGCAAGAATTCTCCTAAAAAGCAGCCACGACTTCGGGCACGGAATGGGGATGTTAGGGAACTCTTTCCCTAATGCTGCTCCTACTAAAAGCAGTTAAATAGCCAGTCAAAATCAATGCTTCTGCTGCTTTGACCTCAAGCAACGTTGGCGGCAGGTCTTCGATATGGCCATATGGCAATGGGAAGGCTCCTCTTGTTCACTTGGCTGTAGTTTAAAACGGGCTGCGGGGGGAGGGAATTTTCCTTGCCATCATAAATCTTCCACACAATATACTGGCCTGGCGTAAAATGACCATTCTGGTGTCGGAGCCGGGCAAAAATCGGAGTCCACCCTAAAACATAAAGCAGGCAGGCCTGCATTTTTCCAACAGTGACCGTTTTGCTCCCTCCTTCCCGGGTACAAATCGTGGAGCTTGTGGAGACACTGAGCATTGAATGTCGCCTTTGAAATACCACGCCACGAAAATCGACGCCATGCCAGAAAATAGAAAAGAAGAAAACTTCTCGCTCTTTCTTGGCCGCCGGTGAACAAACGCAATGCGGAAGCACCGTTTGCAAATGTGCAAATTGATGGCATGCGATCGGAATGTGCACCGGAAGCCAAGCGCCCCGGAGCTCAGAGGGTAACAGGGGGGAGGAGGGGTTTGTTTTTCAAATGCTCGTTGCCCTGCGAATGCCAAGCGTAAAACTGGTATGAAAAAGGTACCACACACCACATGCCGAATAGTGCTTAAGAAACAGCGAGTGGAATTTCTGATGCCCGTAATCAAATAATTACCAACGAAAAACTACGGGAAAAACTATATTATCTTTAACCCGAAACGACTTTTTGCTCTGCCCACCCTTCGGGGAAGTACCATTCAATGGTGCGTGGAATTATGGAACAGTTTGTGGTAACGTTCCAAGGCTGCAATGCGGCATGCATTAGGTGGTGGAATAGAATTGGAACGGTTTTGTTCCTCCAAGCGATACTTTATGGCGTCGATCTTTTGTCCCTTGATTTATTTTCCTGTTGGCCCGATCTATGTTACGGTTATTAAACAATTTCCAACCTCTTAACCAACTCACGTGGAACGGCACGATAGCGTTTCGTTGGTACTTATTGAAATATAGACTTTCAAAAAACTCCTTATACTCAACTCCAATGTTTGCTTTTTCTCTTATTTCTTCCGTACAGGTAAGTCCGTCGGCTTTGGCCATACACTCCCATACTCCACCAGACCTGAAACGCGACGAAGAGAGATACAAAAAAAAGTGGGTTAGAGAGATAGACGGTGGCACTGAGACTGAACGAAGGTAAGGTGACGAATGTGAGTGTTTCGCCGTCGGGTAGGCAAACGTTGTTTGACGCGGCCGGGAAAATTCACCCGAGAACATCTTCATACTTTTCCGCGAAGGCAAAACGGCACCACGCATCGGGCCACGAACATCCACTGCGAAGGGAAGGGGGGGAAGAAATAGATGGAGTATTAATGCAAAGTAAATATAGAACGCGGAATTTAATTGTTCCACTCTTGGCGCACCCTACAAGCCCCCCCACGGATGAGAGCACGGTGCGCGGGAAGCTTTAGTGGAACAACATGCGTGAAGTTCAGAAATACACGAATCCATTGGCATTTTATGCTAGTGATTTTGGCGTGCACCCTAAATAGGATCGGGACGATGGAAGCTGATGCCGCTAGAGCATAGTATGTGTGTTTTTTCTTTTTTTTTTTTTTTTGTTGCGAAATGAATGCCCACGAGTTCCCGGTATCACGCGCCAAATTCGTGTGGTATTAAATTTGTTTTCCTCTGTGAGAACGATGACATATGATATGCCACCCTTTTTGGATCGCATTTTTTGTAAGATAAACACTGTGGGGCACCGCTTGGTAGCGTGGATATGAGTCATTATAAAGAGCAAAAAAACATCTTTCCAAAACAGACTGCGAAATTAGTTGCATTTTTCAGGAATTGTAATGTTATCGCTATTCTGTATAAATGCATCAGCATGGAAACTTTAAATGTTATTAGTATTTTTACCAATTGAAACTATTGCACAGTTAACCTTCAAAAAGATACCCTAAATGTGTAGCTATGTAGACTTTTATTAGTAAGATCCAAGACCCCTTTTCTATACCCTCAACGTTGAAGCATGGCAACCGTTAGGTTCGTTATGTTTATTGGTTTATTGGCTCGCGGACGCCGAAACCGACGAATAGCCATCAAACCCGTCCGTGCCCCTCCCGTGTTTGTTGGCCGTCAAACTGGTCCGATAAATTTGGCCAGCCGATTCCTCGCCCGAATATGGTCTATGAACTATCGACATTCGTGTATGGTTGTTTCGCGATACTATTCGGGACTTTTTATTTGCGTGACCTCGAACGCCTACCCGTGGGTACTGAAATTGTTTGCTCGATTCGCAATCGACACAGCATGCATTTGCCGGCATCAGCCGGCATTTATGGACCGTTCCTGCAGCAATCTCCAGTACCACCAACTGGCGCGCGATAGTGCGACCCTGGTTTGATTGGGCTGGAAGCCGCGTTTTTGTTACAGAAGGCTTTCATCACAAATGAAAAATTAGCCTTTAAAACATTATCCACTCCTGGGGTTTACCATAATCGATCAATCGTAAAAGTGACATCATGTGAGAGCCCGCTGGCACATCTGATTTTCTGAGGTTCTAATATCACCGTATAGAGGTAATGGGTTTTGTCGGCTTGCTGCGTCATCTAAGCTTGATTTTGTGGTCGCCGTGATGTGTGGTGGTCACATGGTGTTTTCACCGTACGATCAATGTTCTTTATCACAGTGGGGTACATCAGATTAATTTGGTAGGGCGTTTTAATGTCTCGCCACGAGCGTACGTCGCGGATTTCTATATAATTAAACGCGATACTGGTCTATGCTAAACAACATCGATCGGAAAATGCAAGCGGACAACGAAATGGAGGGTGAACCACTAATTTGGAATGCATTAAAAGGTTCTACCATATCGATTTACACTTATTCCATTTATTTCGTTTTCTCCATTAAAGAAGAAATAATTAAAAGCATTGTAACTAATGCTTATGATGATGAAAGATCCTTATCATTATACTAATAAGAAAAAAATAGGAAAATTATTTAATTCGAGCATTTGCTATGCAATAATTGTTAATGGTAGTTTTTCATAATTGGTATCTTGCCAGCAGAAAATTTGGTCAATATTTGTCACACAAGAATTAATACTAAAAAAGGATTTCACTGCGCAATAAGAATAGTAGGAACAAAAAAAAATTAACACTTTTTATGTACCACCGAGTGGCGTCAAAGAGAAAGAGTGATAAATATCGATCAGACGTTATGAGATATTCATCCTAGCACTTAATAGAAAAGCAATAGCAGTTCCTTCGGAATTCCACCCGGCATGGAAACGGATTGTCGTAAACGAAACCTCGCATGCTTGAGTCTGTGTCTATCTCCTAATTATCTCTTCGGCGTCGTTACGAGACAAAACCTCACGAGATGTGGTGAGTGTGATGCATAAACTAATACGGCTTTGCTATCTTTCACTCGCTGGTTCGCTGCACAGGCCATGAAGGCTTTCATTGAGGCCCACTACAAGATGATGGACATCAACAACGACGGTCTGGTCAGCATAGAGGAGTACCGTTACAACTGCATCACCAGAATCGCCGTCGATGACATCAAGCTGGTCGATGACTCGTACAACAGCCTGGTCAGCGTAAGTATCCGCAAACTATGGGAGGGAATGATGCTGTGGAAGATACGAGAAAAAAGACCTCAGCAACGCATTCGAACGATTGAAACGGGGATCGGCTTAGTTGCACAGATTCTATTCACGGTGCTAATACGCGATTTAACCGTTTTACCGTCACCACGAACAGGATGAGGACAACAAGCGCGGTGGCATGACCCTGGAGAGATACCAGGAACTGTACGCCCAGTTCCTCGGCAACGAGAACCCCAAGTGCCCGGCCATCTTCCTGTTCGGCCCAATTCCAGAATAAATTTGTTCCACCACCAACTCATCAGCTCAAAAGATCAGCATCAACATCTTCAACACACATCCACATAGAGTAGAGTCAGCGTTAAAAAAAAACCAACAGCATCAGTTTACCGTCGCAAATGCAACCGATGGCCACTGACTGCCACGACCAGTCGGCTAGCCGTCGGTGCCACGCTAGATGATTCCACCATCTGCCTGCAACAGTGCGTAGCTATTTATGCTTAGTAAAACATAGCTGAGAAGATGTACCACTAGGGAGGGGACAAATAGAAAACTGCTCCGGGACAACCAACACCAGCACCCGCGGCATAGGCGTTAGGGTCGATTTTCCATTGCAAATCGACTCACGCACACTTTGAACAACAGCGGCAACAACATCCTGATCACAGCAAGAACGGCAACCACCAGCAACCGGACGGAGCCCTTTTGGTACACTTCTCCACATCGTCCCGGTAAAAGAGAAAACAAAACCACACACTGTGCTCTAAATCAACTTCTATCCATCTACGTGCCATCTGTAGATTCGAAAACTAAAACATCTCACCAAACCGTCAAAAGTTTGGAGACTGCACACGTTTGTCTTTTCTTCTTTCTCCCCATTTGATGTGTTCCGATGTTTTGACGAAGCGTAGAGTCAGCGGCAGATAAAAGGGTAGTAGGTCTATCCCCCCGCCGAAAACACGCGTCCCGTGAACCACCAGTCCATCGGACGCCGTCGTTTGGCGGGCGCGCGGGATATGGCTGAAAAGTTAGGCTCAAAGGTGAAAATATAACAGCAACCAACTCTATATGAATCCTAGCATGTAGCGGAGACTTAAAAAAAACAGCAGGAAAACCAAGCAAGAAGGAGGAAAATGCGAAAGATCAGATGCAACTTTCCTCCCTCCTCCCGTTTGCATGGAAAGCGAAGAAGAAGAAACGGAATGGATTTTTCATAATAAAACAATTCATCTACCAACCAAGACCAACAGAGGATGTGAAGCAACTAAATTCCTGCTAAAGAAAAAACAAAGAAAAAAAACAGTACTCTGGCATGTTTGCACCTTGACACTGTCCAGACGCAAAGCGCACTGCATACCAACCTTGCATAACAGCCTAAAAATGTTACCCAACGACTTCAACAACACTAACAAATCAGGATGGTCCCTAAGCCATGGAGCAGTTACTTAACATCGAAAACAAAATAATGAACCGAAGGTTTTCGTTTGCGTTCAAACCGGTCAACCGTCAACCCACCATCCGGAAGGCTTTTGCGGGGAAAAGTAAGACGACAGGGAGAAGGAAAGGAGTTGGATTTACAATCAATCCGCGCCACTCCCTCGGAATTCGTCCAGGGGCTTGGTAGGGCTCCCCGCTTTCTCCCTAAATTCGCGTTGTCGTCTACGCCTTGCAAGATCGTCTTCATGGATGGCATTATTGTTGGCCGGTTCGGAGCCGCCGATTACACCCATTTTTATGCTGCACCATTTTCTGTTGGCTGCAAGCAACAGTAATCAGTTCATCCTGTATCTTCATTTCAAAAACAACATCATCATCCGCACCGATTTCGGGGATTCGCAGGTGGATGATGCGTGCGCCGTTCAAATTTTTTCACCACCATTTCTTTACCCGTCACCGCGTCGTCCTCGAAGATACTGTGAATGGACTGGATTTTGTTTAAAGGTTTTCACCCATCAAAACCAAACCACATTTTGAAAATTTGGAACCCGTACACTGAACAGAAAGTGAACAGGAATGAGAGCTACCACATTTTGTTTCTTACTTTGTTTAGTGATCGAACGAGCCTGGGGACCGGTTTGTACTTAATTCGGTCCTTTGGGTAACATTCATATTTTGTACATAGTACAGCCTTCCTATTTTTTCCATTACCAGTTACCGGAAAATGAGCCTCGCTTTTGTGTGTCATTTTGTTCTGGAGTCGGTAACTCGAACTGGAAAAATAATTGTTTTAAAAAAAAAGGAACTACCGATACAATCTCCGATCGCAGCTTGTAGGCTATTCTCACCATCCTTTTTTCGTATACATCCATTGTTGGATGTACACTACACTATAGTATGAAGTGGATTTTTAATTGTTTTCTAATTGAAGTATACGCAAAGGAAAAGCTTTACTGTTTTCTTTTTGTTTAACACTTTCTTCTTAACGCGGAACTACTAACCCTTAGTTCGTAGACGTTTTTCAGTGTTTACAGTGTTTTTTTTTTTCATTTTCCTTCATGTGTAAGCGCAAACCTAAAACCAAGGGATGTGAATGATAATAACCCAGTAAACAAAACACCCAAACCAAAAAAAAAGAAACATACATACATAAACTTACGTTATTCAATACCGTTTTAAATCGTACCGTTAATCAACTATTACTCTTTTTCTACTCGTAAAATATTGTTATTCGCCCATTAGTGTTAGCAACAACGGGACAGAAAAAAACATATTAATCTATATCTAAGCGTTGGAAACAAGTGTGTTAATTACTGTTATAGATGATACGTTTTTTTCGTTTTTAAGAAATATTTCTCGCCTCCTTCTTTGAAAGTTTGACAACAACTATGAAACAATAACGTTCTGTTTTTCTTTAACATCAGAAAACAGCTAAATAACATCGTAGTCTTAACAACATCAAGATTACCAGCAAAAACAACATCTTTTTCGAGGTTATGTCATAATGTTCGTTTGTAATACCATTCAATGATACCATCTTTAATGAAAAGAATAGAAAAAATAACATCAACGACAGCAGGAAGAAACCAAAATAAAACATAATAATACCATACTTTTACCGAACATCGATTATAAAAGTATAGATAGAGATAAAGTGTGTGTGTGAGAGAATGAGAGAGACTAGAGAGCAGAAGCAAATCCAAACTTAAAAAAGGTAGTTCGTTTTACAAAACGACCATCTTTAAAACCCCATAAGAACTAACTAACTGCAAAGTCGCGTTTGGAAATGCAAAGCCCCCAAAAGAACAATCCGTAAATAAACAACTGATAACGGAAAACAAAACTATTAATCACTTTCCTTGATACAACATGCCGATTACTGCCGATGTTGGTAGTAAAAGTTGAGAAGAATTCTACCCAAGGACAATGTTTTCTTCAATGATATGGCCATTGGCTTTCTAAACTAGTAGGCTTCGTATAAAAGCATTGTCCCGATTGACGAAGAAACACATTCAAACCAGTACAAACGAAAAGTTACTGAACAAAACATAGCAATCGTGGACCGTGCAGGAAAATTGGCTCCTTCATTCATTGACTTAAACTGATGCAATACACAACACCCTAGGGAACCCTCCGGCTCATTGCGCCCGCTGTTACAACACTCATTTGAAATTGACTTGAACATAGGAAATACGAGTTATACTCTGATTTGCCAAGTTTAAACTATTCCACCATTTTAGGACATCCACAGTTTTCATTCATATACTATTGGAAAACAAAAGCTAAATGCATGAAATTCGACAAACTTGAATAGAAAATGAGCGCGTTTAGAGCCCCATTTGCAAATCAAATGAAACATCATCTAACTCAACAGGACGTTTCAAAAAAGTTCTACCATTGCGTAAATTTGGTGTACTAGCAAAAAAAAAAAGTTAATGTACTCAAAGCAGGACGTAACCACAGACAATTTTAAATTCAAAGAAGGAGGAAGGGATATATACTTTTTACGAAAATTTATACTCCTAATTTTATTGCTACGAATAACTACAGAACACACGAGTCCACAACTCACATTTTACAAAGAAAAGGCATCCGGCCGAGAGCGTGCTGCCACCGGCAAGCCCTTGGGTTTCTAGAGCTTTTTTTGAAAAGAAGAATGGGAAGGACGTTTTTAAGGGAAATAGATTCCTTCAAACCTTTGGTAATTTAAGGTAAACACTGATAGACAAGTCACACGTTATGATTTATAATAGCGAAGATGAGGTAAGTAATACATTCTTATGTTAATTAAAACAAACAATCGATGACATGTTTGAAACAGGTAAAACACGAAAAACAAACAGTATGGAAAAAGAAAGAACAATGCACTCACCTGTGCTGCCGGCGGAAAAGGATTGGTTCGTCCTTCGTCGCGCTGGACTGCTTGTTTTTTATTCTTGTTGGCCGAATTCAGAATTTCTGCAATTCGTTCATGTGTCAACTTGAACTGCTGCGGAATATTGACCTGCGGGTTGTGAGGGATTTTTGTGTAAAACTCCTCAAAATCGAAATTACGCGCCAGTGCCCGTCTTATTTCATCCATCGTAGGTAGGTGCCCGATCTCGATACAGTAGAATCTGAAACGAGATTTACCAAGATGAGTCCTACAGTATGGCATGTTGATTTGAAAGTAAAATGTACAACTTACGTTGGATATCGTTCATTGAAGGTAGTTTTGTTTAATTGTGGCCGACTTCTGTAGGCATCATGCTGCAAAAGCAAAGGGTCAAGGTTAATGGACGCAAAGGCCGCCACAATCACAACTTACATCGTCTGGCAATGGATCCTTTCCAATCCATGTTGCTTGCACGTCCGACGCGAAAGCTTGATTCACATGTGTCAATTTTCCATCTTTGAGAACTATTTCTATAGCATTGTTCTGAAAATCATTTAACATGAAAAGATATCATTGAAACGTTCAAAAATGTTAACCCGCTGGTATGCGACGCTTACCATCTCATCGAAGTTAACTATGGTTGCACAAAACAGCTCAGATTTAAGTAGCATCTTTTGCAAATGATCGGAGTCTGCTCTGCGCCAAAAGTGCTTCCGTGGAACTAGGTACGCCAGCGATGCCCGAACTACCAGCACTTCGGGCTTGCTAAAAATGGATGCCAAATATCTAAGCTCGCTGATATTTACCGTTTCAATCCGTCCTAGATCGATCAAATTCAGCTTCACACTCTCCCCCATGAGTGGGCCAACGATTTTGGCCCGGTACCATGAACCTTCCCACTGAGCTGCACAATACAATCCACGCTGAGCTGTATCCTTAGTCAAATAGGATGATCGGTCATAGTGTTGTGAAGTATTATACTCCTGATCCAATTCTTCCTGCAATTTCTTAAACATTGCCATATGAAACGAACATCGCACCCATATGCGGTTAGGGTTGAATACGTTCAAAACATACAGCATTATCAGACTACCACGAGCGGCAAAAGTGCTCAAATCTGGCTCTGGAATGTTACTACTCAAATTCATGACGTTGGGCGGCAGTGATAGCATATTAATCCAATCCTTCTCGCTACCACCATTTGTCCTCGGAGCAACTGTTTCATTAGTATGATCGCAGGTAGCACGTCCTAAATATGGTTGGTTATTCTCCTGCTTAGGGACTTGTTTGACAATTGTCCTTTCCGGTACAACCGACTTTGTACTCTCTGGTACTCCGGTACTACCACGAGTGGCAAAAGTGCTCAAATCTTTCACTAGCATGTTACTACTCAAATTCATTACGTTGGGCGGCAGTGGTAGCATATTAATCCAATCCTTTTCGCTACCACAATTTGTCCTCGGAGCAACTGTTTTATGATTAGTATGATCGCAGATAGCACCTCCTAAATATGCCTGATTATTCTCCTGCTTAGGGACTTGCTTGACAATTGTCCTTTGCGGTACAACCGACTTTGCATAACCTGGTACAATCGACTTTACACTCTCCGGTACAGCCCACTTGCCACTCGCCGGTCTTTTATTTTCCCTCGGTACTGGTGCAGGCATCGGGTTCATCATGTTTATGTGCTGTTTAACACCCGACTGGCGCGTATTAGCTGGTGCATTATATTGTACATTTTCCGGGCAATTTAGCTTTCTACGTCCTTTAATGTTCCGGGGTCTAGTGGGGCGCTGCCTTTGAATCATGTCGTGGATGTGTGCCAGTGACGGAATTACAACAGCCTCAACAACCGCATCAGTCGGACTCCCATATACCTATGAACAAAATCGAACACGCAGAATATAGTATCTTTGCCCCACAATCGTTGACCACAATATCATTTTCTGTACATACCCTCAGTGCGTCCGGCATGGAACACAAAAAATCGTAAAGGGTTTGGTAACCAAACATGGCGTACGGTATCGGTTCTCCCACCGATTGGATATAATCATCTCCCAGAGATTGTATTCGAATTCTACGACACGAAGTAAGTAACGCGCGAATAATGCTCTTAACTTCCATTAAACTATGATTTGCTTTCTCCATCTTTTCTTAAAGAGCAAACAAAAAGGTCAATTATTTAGGCACTACAAACAATACACGCAGGTTGTTGTACTGTGTGCTACAGAACTAACGACACAATCGCATTGCAACTGCCAATGAAGCAAATTCCGGGAATTCAGCAGTCAAGTGCTTGCTGCTTTGAGTCGTGGAACCACTGGTGTAAACGAATTATGTTTTCACGTCCTCCATGACGTTTGAAGCAAATAACAAAGTTATCCACAATAAATAACACCTGTACACTACGGAATTTTCTAGTCGTAGCAACAACTTAACAACATTCTACATTCTCCCAATTATCTATTGAATATGTTTGCCTTCATACACGGTAGTGCATTGTTACAACTGAACGTCACTAGTGATGCTTCACACGAAATCCCACAAGCTATAGAAAACTGGACGGTAGGTTACTGTTTGCCTATGCATCTGTTTATTTACTGTGTATATTTTAATCCTACGCCACCGTTGTTTTCATTTCAACAGGGCCTAAAGGTGACCGAATATTACCTTACCCAAAATGGGCGTCCAGTTGCTTCCAGTTTCCGCAGTTTGCTTGCTGACGTCCCTTTGCGAATCAATGAAAGATTGGTCGGAGGAAAAGGAGGTTTTGGCTCGATGCTGCGAGCGATTGGTGCCCAGATCGAGAAAACTACCAATCGCGAGGCGTGTCGCGATCTCAGCGGACGCCGTCTGCGAGACATTAATGAAGAAAAACGGCTCAAGGCGTATTTGGAGAAGCAACAAGATGCGTCGGAAGACGAACGTGTGAAAATACAAAAGAAAATCGAAAAGTTACTCTCCAAACCGAAGCATGAGTTCGAGGACAAGGAATACGAACATCAGCGAAGCGAATTGATTGTAGAGACCGATGAAGCTTTGCAGGAGGGGCTACAAAAGGTGGCTCAACTGGAGCAAGATGTCCCACCCGCGGTCGACGGTCCAGAGCCAGAGGTGGCAGGAAAGCGGAAGCGGCCGAACTTGACCGCAATCAAGGCGAAGAAAAAGAAGACCACTCTTTGGCTTGGAAATGACGACTTGAGTTCTTCCAGCGAGACAGAAAGTGATTCCGGAGAAGACAGCGCAGCCTCCAGCGAAACTAAAATGTTGTCTAATGATGCTGTCGAACAAAAAAGAACAGAAGCCGTGGTTGTCTGAAACCTTCCGAGTATCATTCAAATTGCTCCGCATACTGTATCAATCACATGTAAAGTTTTACATAAATAACAATAATCATTATGTAACTAAAACATTTATTAAAATTTAAATTACGTGAAACAATAGTAGTTTCGTCTTGTGAGTTTTTTGTTAGTAAGCACATTCCCATTTTGCAAGCTTTTTGAAAACTATCTCCTTGTTTATTATGTTGTCCGATAATACGGTTGCATCGATCAAAACCACATTCAGGATATTCTGAAAAGACAACAAAAATAAATATAGTAAACCGGCACAATAGGAATACTATGTAGCGTTTACCTTATCCGTGGAGTCTTTGTAAAACATGTATAGTTCTTTTTTATACAGGGCGTTTTCAAGGTAATGTATCGCTTTATCCGTCCATTTTTCGTCCAGTGGTTTAACATTAGCTAACGATACTCGAACATACTGGGGCGGTAAAAGGGAATCTTGTTTTCTCATACGCTTTACATCGCGTATCGCGACTTTACACTTGTGCTCATAGTCAATCAAAAATACTTCAACAAAAGCATCAATAACCGGACCAGCGATCGCTACGCGATACCAAAACTTTTCGTATTTCGCGATGCAATACAGTCCCACCTTGGCCGATTCTAAATCCAGTTGCCATTCGGAATCTACATCCAACTCCCCGTACATGAGTTCCAAATCATCAGCAACTTGTGCTAACATTTCTAAGTGGCACATCAGTTGAACATGAATTTCATTTGGCGAATGCACTTTTATCACCCTTGCTCTTTGGATGCTTTCGGGGACTAATGTAGATGGCACTTCTGGCTCGGAAAATTTGTCGGCAAGGGTCATTGGTGTTGCAGACGGGATCGGTGTAGACGGGTCCTCCTCCGGATCGGTTATCACCCTTTCAACGATCTGCCCATCACTGTATTCGTTATCGGTGCATTCCTCAAGATCGATCGGACTTCTATTAATTGGTTCCTCCCTGTACATTTCTTCCGAGCTCGTACAGCTATCGTCCATTGGAGGTGGATACACGGGCCAAGGGTAAGCCTCAAGATTTGTCGGACTTCTATTAATTGGTTCCTCCCTGTACATTTCTTCCGAGCTCGTAGAGCTATCGTCCATTGCAGGTGGATACACGGGCCGAGGGTTAATGTAAGCTTTGTTATACGTTGAGCGGTATGCAGTGCTTCTGTTTCGCGCATTATTTTTTGAGGGTTTTCGACCGCTGCTTTTTTGCTGCACTATCATGTTCCTTATGTGTTGTGATTTCCCTGAACCAACGGGTAGCACCAAGGCATTGTCACCGCGGCCACGAAGCTGTACAGAAGTTGAAAAAATGTTCCGTGAAAACGTTGCACATGATTAAATCCGTCTTCACATTACCTGTACGGCATCCGACATTTTTGAGAGCATTTGGTCGAGCCCCTGGAAGCCAAGCATCTTGTATGGTATATACTGGCCTTCATGTTCCTTGTAATCCTTATTCAGTTGGGCCACCGTCAGAGCTCTCCCGGCGTAGGAAGTCACCATTGCTTTTATTATGTATTTTATCTCGTCCATGGCCATTGTGTCAATGCAAATAGAAGATTTTTTCCGTACACAAGTTTGCTCCGGTTATTGTACGGAAATTCGTGTAGATGCCCTAAACTTTTTTGTTGTTGCCTACACAGAATGCTGCAGCAGTTTGCTGAGGATCGGATGAAACGTGGGAGTGGTGGGGAGGGAAAAGAAATCCGTTTTTGTTTTTGACAACTAGTATTAAATTAACTTTTAGCATTGTTGGCTTAATAACTCAAAATCTCGATTTCCTACGAAAATGAAAATTTTTACTTTTATCAAAAACTACCCAACAAGACCGAAATAATCATTAAATTACTACAAAATTGTTCGAATATTTCGCTGTCTCCTGTCAAAAATAAATCCTTATGTCAATTGGTGATTTCTTCACTGCCAACCTCCTGGCAACACTGTTGGCACTACGACCATCTTTGACACCCGCGATTTTGGATGAGAAAATCTTGATCGAGTTTCCAATCGAACCCTCGAAAAAGGTTGCCGTTGTTAGTCGACCATACTATTGTTATTGCCGAAAAGCGCAGGTAAGTTATCCCAGCAATTTAAGGATTGTGGAAAAGTATTCCTTGGAGCCTTTTATGGGGTTTTAAATTCTTACATAACACTACACCCGATCGACCGACAACGTTCTGTCGTGCACAGTACTAGAAGAGCGAGATAAAAACACATTACCAAACAGAAACCATCCGGATATTTGCACGCGTACGAAATTGAATTATTGTGTAATCGGAAAGGCGAAACAAAGATAATTCAACTGTGCGGTGTTCAGCAATACCTTCACTATACTCACCCATCATGTCATTTGTGTTCCAGCAGCCATGTTCAAGTCCATCGTCCCGGTGCTATCTCAGGTGCCAGCTGAGGTATGCCTCGGTCAACAGAACCGTGGTATGGCCACGCTGAAGGCCATTCAGATTCGGTTGAAGTCGGTCAAGAACATCCAGAAGATCACGCAGTCCATGAAAATGGTGTCTGCTGCCAAGTAAGTAGGGGAAATCTCTCCTTCCACCAAAGATGCCGGGTTGCAGTACTATCCACTTTTTTTCTACAGGTATTCCCGTGCTGAGCGTGATCTGAAGCAGGCCAGACCCTATGGTGTCGGCGCTCAGCAGTTCTACGAGAAGGCAGAGGTGGTCCCGAAGGAGGACGACAACAAGAAGCTGTTCATTGCCATCACGTCCGATCGTGGTCTGTGTGGAGCAGTCCATACCGGTGTTGCCCGTTATATCCGTGGTGAACTGGCCAAGGATGCAAACATCAAGGTGATCTGCGTCGGTGACAAGTCGCGCGCCATCCTGTCGCGTCTGTATGGCAAAAACATCGAAATGGTCGCCAACGAGGTTGGCCGCCTGCCGCCGACCTTCCTGGACGCGGCCAAGCTGTGCAACGCCATCCTGAACCTCGGCTACGAGTACACCGATGGTAAAATCATCTACAACAAGTTCAAGTCGGTCGTCTCGTACTCGGTATCCGACATTCCGATCTTCTCGCTGAAGTCGGTCGAATCGGCGGAAAAGCTGCCGGTGTACGATTCGCTCGACTCCGAGGTCGTCCAGAGCTACCTGGAGTTTTCGCTCGCGTCGCTGCTGTTCTACACCATGAAGGAGGGCGCTTGCTCGGAGCAGTCGTCCCGCATGACGGCCATGGACAACGCGTCGAAGAACGCCGGTGAGATGATTGACAAGCTGACGCTGACCTTCAACCGCACCAGACAGGCCGTGATTACGCGCGAGCTGATTGAAATTATTTCCGGTGCGTCGGCTCTGGAGACCAAGGACTAAGCTGGCGGTCCGCTCCCGTGGGCACGCTGAGTGCAATGTACAACAGGCGCCGGTGATGGGCATGCGGATTTTCTTATTCTATCGTGTCCGCTGCTCGTCTCATTAATAACATCTGCAACAGCTACACACTTCCTTACGAAACGGCGAAAATCGTGCATAGATCGCTTTTGGAAATTATTATCAGTACCACGAAAGCGCGCAGGAAAATATAGTACCCTAAAAGTTAAACAGTCGAAATGTTTGATAATGATTTTGGTAGAATGCAATTTTTTAATATATCCGAAACATATAATCCTGCCGCCAAAAAAAAAATGACAGATGATGCCAAATCTGTTTGGCGATTATTGTATCCATTCCACAAGAATTAAATGATACTCCTTTCTCAGGTCGTTCTATCTTACCAGGTATACCCAAAAATCCCATTTACAGTTATGATATGGTTTTGAAAGTTCCTTCAGGTTCGTATATATATTCCCAAATGAAGTAAACTATAGAATACATATATTGTTTAAAGATATTTATTGTACGTGTAGTTTTAATTGATAAAACTTAAGAATTGTTGATTCAATTGGGAAATTTTTTTTTCGCTTCAGTACTGCAGTTGATTGATCGTATTTCGTTACATCTACAATCATACTCCTTGTGAAGGAGTTTAGCGTAAAACAAGTGCATCGGCCAATGAGCCGTTTCATTTTTACATGCCCTTACATTTGTGTCCTGTGCCTTCTACTCCTGCAAATGCGCTCCCGCTTGAATGCGCGGAATTTAATCACAAGATCGCAATTCTAGAACCTAATATAATATAAAATGATTAAGGCGTGTTAGATTTCGAAATTTCTCATTGTGTTTTATCTGTAGGTTTGTATGTTTCTGCATTACAGTTACCGGAGAAGGTGGAAATGAGTTAGCGAAGGTGCCTTAATGTAGAGAGTAGTAAAGAAACATGCTGAACGAAATCTCTTAATCCTTGGCCGGAACCTCGATGACTCGCGGTTTGTCAATGATACGCGCCGTACGGCTGCCTTTCTCAACGATGCCAATAATCCAGGCCTGGCAGCCCTCCTGTTTTTCGATGTCTTTGCAGTAGGCAGCCGCCTGCTCTCGGGGTAGACAGATCAACAAACCGCCGGACGACTCAGCCGAATGTCCCTGCAGCAATTGGAACATGTTTCCACAGGCCTTGGCAACCGCGGACATTTTAGCAATCACTGGCAGGTTGTGAATAACGAACGAAACCTCGTTCTTTTGATGGGACGCCAGTGTCTGCGCATGGCCGAGCAGCCCGAATCCGGTGACATCGGTGGCACCGTGTGCGTTGTACTTGTGCATCAGCCGAGCAGCTACTCGGTTAAGCCGCGACATGGAATCCATCGCCCGGTGGTAAGCCTTGCGAACGTCTTCCTCGGACACAACTAGCTTGATGCGGTTCCATCGCTCCGACTGATCGAGCCACTGGTGGGCACTTATGGCGACCTGCGTTCCAAGTGCTTTGGTCAGCACCAGCACATCGCCAACGACCGCATTGTCGGGCACAATAAACTCGTTCTGCTGACAGATCGTCGTTGCCACTCCGCCGATGGTGCACCACGGGTTGACTACGCTATGGCCACCGGTTACGCTCGTACCAGCTTCAAGAGCAGAATCCTACCGAAGAAAATCACAAAGTAGGAAAATTGTAAATAAAAAAAAACCCATTTTCCGAAAAATAAACTGAAATGTACCTTGAATCCACGCATCATCAAAGGAATAACGACATCTCTTTCCTTTTCCACCATCTTCGTACTGACGGCCAACAACATCAACATGTTGTCACACTCGGTGACTCCCATGGCATACAAATCGCTCAGTACGTTAGCGCAAGCAATTTTCCCCATCATGTACGGGTCATCGACGATCGGGTAGAAAAAGTCAGTCGTTTGCACCATACACAAACCACCGTGCCGCAGTGGAATAACCGAGCAATCGAGCCCAATCCCGATGCGGGGTGACGACATCGGCATGTACGGTTGATCCGGGTCCTGCAGGTAGTCCTGCTGCAATGCACCGACCAACTTCTCCAGCACCTCCTTCGGAACCTTGCAGCCACGACCCTTCAGGTCAGCAAAACGGGTTAACCGAAACGATGCATCCAAATCGTGTGCCGTTGGATCGAACGGGCGTCTGAGCACCAAGCCTGAATTACCGCCAAGCTCAAGCTGTGCCATCGGATCTTGGCCGTAATCACCCATTATTGCTTGCTTTGTTAAAATCGACGCACTTCACCGGTCGCTACTATACACCGCTCTGAAATTACAGAACAAGAATCATTGTATCAATCTAGAAGGCTTGGCGCTCCTTCGTCCAACACCATTGGTCGGCATGTGTTGTTATGTGCAGCAAAGTATGCTAGTTCGTACCGTAGTTTAAGCCGTCGTAAAACGCGTCGAAGAGATTCGATTCAGGACAATTCCGCAAAAGATTCGCAAAATACCGCCAAAACGAAACCCCCTAGCCGGCGTTTGTGTCCTTGACTGCCGAAGGCGTTTTGCTGGGAAGCGTCGTTCGCTACAATAGGATTATCCTCCGATCTGCACTGCAACACTGCTGGGCAAGATGGCGGCTGCCAAGATTGCTGGTTTTCTGCGTCACAGTTTCTCTATTTGAATTAATTTCGATTACGTTACACGATGTACCCCATACGCATACGGTGGGTTAAATATAATTCAATTCAAATGTTTTGGTTGGAAAAATAGAAACCACGAGCCGGAAAGCGGCAAACTAATTTCAGCACACGCGAAACAACCAGCTCGATCGAACACCAAATCTTGTTTAATGTGCAGAACGAAGCTTGGCTGGCAACTCTGCTGGCACTAGGTTTCTAGAAGTTTCCTTCCAGCTAAACCCTGGTGCATACTCGAGAATTTGTTGTGGTTCCCGGTGTTTGACATTTGCTGCCGGCCCAAAGAAAAGTATTCAAATCCTTCCAATGATCAAAAATGTAGCAAACTTCTTGAAGTTTTGACCCGATGGAATCCTGTTTTTTTAATTGTAAATTTAAATCGCCAATTAAATACACTAGATTTGGGAAGTAGTTAATTGCCAAAGCACCAACGGTGCGGCATAAATTTCCTGACCGTGCTGTCAAGCAACGATGGTACACGTCAGTTAAACCGTCAACAAATCCCGCGCCCGCCTTTCCCCCAGTTGAGAACCAAAAAAGGGATTTGTTTTTCATTGACTGCCTACGAAAACAGTTCGCTGCAGGTAAGTGCTGAAACGAAATCGAAGTCGTGGAACGAAAATTACCCGATAAGCAGGTGTAGGCGCCGCATTTGAGGTATTTGAATGGTTCACCACTAAACAAAGTTTCCAAATTGAGCGGCAATTATGATGTGTTTTAGTGAAAAATGAAGTCGTTTTCACGTTAGTACAATTCCCTCCACATTATCGATTTTTCCTTTGATAGGATTTTGCCAGGAAACCCGGACCGAGGACCACCGAAAGGCAGTAGTAGTGAGGCCCGGTAAGGAAAGTGGTTGTGATCCTTTTTTATGGTTCCAAAGAGCCCCACCAGCTGCTGCTAGGTCGTATATCGCAACCGTTTGTCCAACCACATACACGTGCCTGTGTGATGAGACGTTCGCTTGGAATATTGACATGCTTTCTGCTCGCGGCACTACTGCCCACCATAACGGCCGGTGACATACCGAAACTCCCTTCGCTCGGCGGCAAGAAGGACAAACTCAAGACTGAAAAGCTACCTCCGTGCAAGGCGTGCACGGTCCTGGTGAACTCGTTCAACGACGGCATCAGGCGGACTGAACGATCGAAACACGATGGTGGTGATGCGGCCTGGGAAGAAGAACGGCTCGGTAGCTACAAAACCAGCGAGCTACGGCTAGTCGAAATCCAGGAACGGCTGTGTCACGATGTGGTGCGTGGCGAGGACCAGTGCCACCAGCTGGCGGAAGACTACGAAACGCAAATCGAAGAGTGGTGGAAAAACCATCAAACTACACACCCCGATCTGCACCGGTGGCTGTGCGTGGAACAGGCGGCCGTCTGCTGCCCGGACGGTTTCTACGGCCCGAATTGTGACCCGTGCCCAACCTGCTTCGGCAACGGTAAGTGCAAGGGCAACGGTACACGCAAGGGCAATGGGAAGTGTGCCTGCGACGAGGGTTATGGCGGAGACAACTGTGATAGCTGTTCGACGGAGTACTATGAGGCGTTCCGGGATGAAGGGAAACTACTCTGTAGCCCGTGTCATAAGGCTTGCGCGACGGGAGGTTGCACTGGGGCAGGACCGAACGCGTGCCGCGTTTGTCGCAGCGGCTGGCTGATGGACAGTGCCCGTGGGGGTTGTGTGGATGTGGACGAATGCGTCACGGGTGCGCCATGCAGCAGGCAGCAGTTTTGCGTAAATAACGAAGGATCATACAGTTGTTTGGGTAAGTGTTTCGGATGGAAGTGTCCTAATGTTGTGTAATTTAAATTGTGTCCTGTTTTTACGCTCCCTAGCTTGTGATAAATCATGCGATGGCTGCAACGGCGATGGTCCGGATTTGTGTGACAAATGTGCGGAAGGATATGAACTGCGCGATGGAATGTGCACAGGTTCGTAGGAAAATTAATCGTTACTAGTTTCGTTTTTAGTTATATTATCTGTTTGTTGCATCATCTAGTAGTCCAAAACATTTTGCCGCCAGTTTTGTTACGTTGTTGAACATACTATGAAGCATAAGTTTTGGTTTGGAGCATGTGTCCAGCTTGTGTTTCTTGAGTCCTTTTGTTACGAAGTCTGTTTTTAAATTTGTTTCCCGCTTCGTGTGCTTAAATTGTATGCGAATAGACCCCTCTGCATGTAGCTCGGAGCTAGTGGCGGATAGTTGAATATAACTCCTATTTTCTGGTTCCGTGTGTCCATCCGTTCGATACAGATACATCCAACGAAAAGCGTACCCAGTACGCCAACTTCACCCGTTACCTTACCTACCTCGGGCTGTGCATTGCCACCTGCATTGTGCTGCAAAATTCGACCTGGCTGGCCGCACTGGTGGGACTTGCCGTGGCCATCTACATCTCCGTGTCGGAGTACTGGCTCAATACGACCCCTCAGGCACCGGGCACACCGTCGCCGCGTATTTTAGACGAAATTCTTCAGCAACACTAAACATACGAGGCTCATGATGTACGGCGGAGGTCGCCGCTTTTTCTTCCTTAACATCGCTCTTCTGCACACAAATAGTTGTCGGTTCAACATTATTTTTTTTCTATCTCCCCGGAGAAAGAAAGATAAAGAGATCGGACCGTAACGGTTGACTCGCATCTTCCATCTGGTTTATCGTTGTTCTCGATCTCACTCTCTACTAAGACAACAAACAGCCAACACAATACTGTGACACATCATCCAGACACTAGGAGAACCCCAATCAGACAAAATAAACTTGTTTTATCTCTACATGAGTTTTCTTACTGCAATTATCCACTACTTGCACCTATTAAACCCCTTAACAGATTCATCAGACGACGTGCCGTCCACGGATATGGGAAAGGACTCTTTAACCGACTATGATTCCAGTAGTGGGAAAGACCAACAGGCGACTGAACCTGAGGATACCGAGGATTCTCAACCGGCTAATGACGAACTGTAATTGTGGATTGCCGTCGAAAGGACAATGTGATTGAAAGTTATTTATCAGTTGTACAAAGCAGAGGAAACAAATAAACCAAATCCAACTTTATCGATATTTTTCAAATGAGTATATTATGTGATGGAACAGATGATAGATTTTGAAACAAAACAATAAAATGATCTAACCGAAACATGCAAGGAAAACGACTTACACTCGAGGAATTTTGTATTTTTCAATTTTGTTTTTCAATAATGTTTTTCGTATAGGTATACAAGAAAGAACAGATTCTAGTTTTTTTAGTACAATAAATATCCTTTTCCTTCCTGCCCATCCCGCTCCGCTCGCTCTTACCATGCAATCTTCCTCCAACCTTCCTCATACTTCGATGTTTTACCATTCGATGAGCTCGATTGAAAAAGACGACGATTAAATTACTTTAGTGGAGTAAAATTAACCACGGGAAAACTACGCTCCATTGCTTATCTCCCGACGAGGTCAAACGAGTTGAAAAAGAAGTTACAAGGCTTATGTTGCGAATGTGCGAATATAAATAATATTAAACATATATTGGAAGAAGAAAAAATCGTCCCTGTATGTCTCAGTTGTCTTTAGCGTTCACCGGATTGCTTTCGGTCAATGTGTTCTGGTTTGTCGTGCATAGCTTTTCGTAGGCGTGTACTGAATGGTCAACGTTTACCTTACTCATAGCTAGTAACACAAATTGAAAGAAAAGGAGGGAAAAAACGTAACCAAAACGAATCTTTAAAGTACTCAAGGCGCTTAAAAAGTGTAACCTTCCACAAAATGCGACACATGTATTTTATATACCCTTTGCGAAATCGTCCCTACAGTCCGGTTTTACCTATCTATAATTTCCATCACTCTACCAACGCGGTTGCCTGGCGACTTTTCACCACAACTCATATCTCCCCTCTTCGCCTTTAGAAATCTACACGTTTACAAAATTCCATATTTTTCCCTTCCATTTATTCCCTACATAGTTAATGCTAATCAATGTCACAGATACGCGCAAATTGGTTATCTTAAACCAAACAAAGCGAAAAAAACGATTGTTAACGATAATACATTACGATTGCTCGCACATTCGGACACTCCACCAAACCGTCGGACCATTGGACACGTGGAATTGTGAAAGACATTTCGTCGTTATCGAATATCCGATTTGGAGAAAAAAAAAACAAATAGAGAGAGAGAGAGTTAAAAGTGTACCATGCGTATGATTTGGGATATATAGCTACGGTTTGCGTTACGGTTGTGTGGTTGATTGCTTTGCTGGGTTAATTTGGTATATTTGTTGGATGGCCATCACACACTACGCAGATTATCGTTTTACTTTCACGTCTTAGTTGCATTCCGTTTGTTGAACTGTCTGTTTAATTGATTCTTCTAAAGTAACAAACCTCGGTACACATCTACATGTTTTGATTGTAAGGAAAAGTTAAAAGAACAGTTGTTATAGTCTCACCGCTTGCTGTGACCCCGCTGGTTTCTCTATAAGTTTACTGACGAATTTGGGGTAATACATGCGAAAACGGTTGCAATTTCTTTGTTTCTGGTTTTTCTTCTTCCATCCTACATAATCGACTTATTACAGTGTCGGTATTTATATGCCTTTTTCAAAACCCTAATCGTTTAATAGCATTGTATGCTGATGCCTATTAAAGACAAACCTAGACTTCCCTTCGTTTCTTGTAATAAATAAGCAGTTAAAATAAACACAAACAGAAAACGGAAACAACAAACCGTCGAGGAATTTAAACTCAAGTCGGTGCTGTTCCGGTTCCTTAACTAGACAGTTTTATAAGTTGCTTTTGGCCTTCCGGTGATCCCAGCGTATGTGGGTCCGTGTGAATCGCAACATGTTTGCTTCAGCCTTTTTTTTTGCTTGCTTTATCAGTTTTTAGTCGAACTGAATGTGTGATGCATTAAAACAAATTAAAAGAAGTCATTTCATCGTATCCAGCATAAGCGGTACATAGATCATTCCTCCAGCCAATACTATTCCGGGTTTTTTTTTCTACATTCAATGACTTTCACATGATTTTAATTTGGTTTCCAGAATGTCCCCGAAACGATTGACGTAAAACAAAAAAACAAAACCATCGCTCAGAGCGCACCGTCTTATCCTGCATTTTTTTTTCTTCTAGCCTTCGTTATATAATTCGTTTCCTATTGATGATTAGAGCTTACCGTTTTCGATACTATTATTGGTACTGATGTTGCCGCTGAGATCCTGTCGGTCGTTCGGCGTGGTTGCAGAACCGTTGCCACCATTAGTAGCGGTGGCAGCAGGAGTGGTTGGCGTACGGTACGTGTAAAGGCTTTGCAGTGGAACGTGCAACAGCTCAATGACCTGAGTGAAGTTGATTTCTGTTGATGCGAAAGAAAGAACCCATTTAGATTGGATAATATGACGACAAACGCACCCAACCCAGTAACGTACCATTCTCTGGCGTTATAATACCATGGCGGATAAGAAAGTCGATCACCACCGGGCAGCTGGTGGTCTTGAAGTCGGGCTCGAAGACCCGCTCCAGGCATTCGTGGGCGGGCAGGAGCTGAAAGTTCTGCACCTCGCCGTCCGAGTTGTCAGGCACAAAGTCTTCCGGCAGCTCGAGATCGTACACGAACTCCGTGTTCGGGAAGATGCCCCGTTCGCTTTCGAAGAAGAACGACACGCACCCGGCCGACACGAGGTTCTTGATCAGATGACCCGGTATCGACGCCTCCTCGGCCGCCTCCTTGACGGCCGTCTCGTGCACACCGTACCCGACTGCCAGCCCACCGCTCACCATGTTGTCCCACTTGCCTGGCCACGTTTGCTTGGTGTCGGAACGCTGCTGCAGCCAGATGCAGAGACCCTTCGTCGGGTGGCGCACGTAGCCGTTAATCTCCACGCCGTAGTTGCGAACACCGAACAGGCACGTGGCGGAACGGTCCATCTTGAGCAGCGAGCCGGATACAGAGGACTTGACGTCGTAACACTCGTCGCGCCATCCCTTCAGTGCCACAAACATGCCTTGCTCGCGGAACTCGCGCAGTATCCGATCCACCTGCTGTGAGCGCGTATTATAATCCCGGAAGGCGGGATTCAACTCAACAATATTCTACAAAAGAATAACATAACTCATTAATGTAATGGAATAAAAGTGTTTTTAGCTCTTTTTTAAGGTAAAATTTTGAACCCAATGTTGCTTAATTGTTCAGTTTAGTATAATTTAACGTTATTGAAACGTTTTCTCCTTGTCTCGCCAAAAGTGTATCGAAAATAGTTGTCATATCGTTATTTTGTAATTTTAGGCTTTTGTATTAAATACAGTATGTGTGCTAAGGAGTAATATTGAAATGAACTTTAGCGAATCCATCACTATTGCATAATAATTCTAAGCAGACAGATGGCCCACTTATAACTCCCTAGATAAGAAGCAATTATCGTAGGCATAAGAAATAGTTGCCATCTACACACGAGTTGACGCGCCAGGGCCTTTCGACATCGACTTTCGTTTTCAACGCCGACCGGGGCAATGTGCCTTGTCACTATGGGCAATTTGGCTTCCGATCAATATTCGTGACCGTTTGCCGCTTTTATCTCGTTCGGATTAGCTGAAGCCCCTCGCGGGCTCTTATCTCCACGCATGCGGAATGCTGCCTGCGTACCTGCTTGCCATGCTCCGGGGCGCGGATGTGGAATACTTCGGGATACTTGAGCAGCTGTTCGATCACATTCTGGCTGACCAGCCCGACCTGGTGCCCATCGACGACGAATGGCCGGCAATCGCCTTTCAGCAAACCTGTAGTTTGACGGGAGCAAAATAAAAGACGGTATAAGCTTGGTGGGTAATAAACGGGATATTAAGAAGGAAGGTGGAAGTCGAGCTCCATTACAATGATCGTGATTGTTCAGACACTAGACTTTCAGAACAGTGGCGCCACGTTGTACATAAGTAAACAGTTCTTTATCGGTTGTGTCAAACAGCTGATAAACGCACCAAGGGGAACACTGGTGGTGTTGGCCACCAATTTGCGGGGCTAAAATAACGTATGGTATGAATCAGCGAGTATGCTAGAGAGAGAGGTTAAAGCGAATCGTGCCAGCAGCAGAAGGACGAATGGGAAAACTGAACTTTGGCAACCGTACCGATGATGCGGCCGCTGGCGCCGTCCTAATAACCCATTCGTTCCGAAACAACACAACACACACCGGGAGAGATGGGCCGGGGGTGGAAAACGACACCATTCGGCGGACGACGACGGGTGGACATTGGACGAATAACGTGATGTGACGGTTTTTAATGAGGTTGTTTTCCCCTTCGGTGCGACATTTGGCCATTTGATTTGCGTTTGCTTGAGATGGTTTATTTTAAAATTTGTGTTCATATTCGTGCTCAACCTTCGCCATCGCAGCGTGTTCGCGCGGTGCGCGTTTCCTTCGCTGGTTCGATATTATTTATTTTGGAAACAGTTTGCATCATGCGCCTTTCGGGTTTGGAACGCATATCCTGTGCTCACACATGCATGTCGCGGTATCGATCGAGGCACATTTCTTTTTATTCATGACGCACCGAGTCACTTCACATATTTGCCGTCATTTGCGAAGAAACTCGCGTCGTACAATGTGCCTAGAAGAAACTAGAACGTCCCGTGGGGTGTTGTTGGGCGTGGATAATCGTTTCATCGTGTAGCATACATATGGCGCATATCTTGACCAAGCAAAAAAAAGAGGAGGTTGTTTGCGTTGTTCGAACCCGTTCGTCACCACTTCCCGTCGTTGTGGGATTGGTTTTATGCAATCGTTTCATTCGCACACCGGCACAATCTGTGACAGGCTTATTGGGCAACAAACAACAAATACAGCACACACTGCTGTTGCCACGATCGCGTGTCCCTCCGCACGCTTTTTCAGTCCGAATGGTTGCACTGTTTACTTATCTAGCGCAGCAAGCTGCGAAAATAACGCGTACGATATCACCAGCACCAAAAAGGGGTCGCTATTTTCACTGCCAAGTGGTCGCGACGGACGATTTTCGCTTACCATTCAGATAGAAGCAATTGAACTTCTGAGCGAGCTTCAGCAGTCGGGACATCTTTGGATCTGGCTCATCACTTGCCGTTGTCATTGTTGATGTTTTGAACGATGCCCTCCGCTGCTCGCTGATGGATTCGCGGTGTATTTGAGCTGTTGATAATTGGTGTGTAAGCTGAACTACGGCTTTGTGACTTTGGCTCCTTGATTTGTAGCAAGTTCCATGATTCAGTACCAAAGCCGCAACACACTATGAACTAGCCGTAAGATTTGCTTACTTTTTTTTTGCCGCACTTGTGGTCAACTTCTTACATTGCCGAATATCCGAGTTAAACTGTCGCATCAACAATGCTTGGAACAAGCATAAACTCAAGGTTACTGGAACGAAGCAATGCTCGCTTCAAGAGGTTGGATTACCGCTCACCTTTAATGTCTCTTTATCGTGATATTGTTGAGTACAAACAATGAATCAATTTTGAGGAATCGATGGTTGCACAGAAAGGATTGTTATTTTAAATAGTAATCAAATAGGTTAGTTGGTATGAATTTGTATTCGAAAATATTCGTTGAAGGTTCTTACAGGTTTTAATCAAGAACAAGAACTTAATAGGACTTGATAAGCAAGCTCTATGGTCAAGAGCTTTTGCCAGTTGTAGCGATTCGACCAAACTCATGAATAGCGGATTCTCCAGATTCAACACTAGTTAATTCGTAATACGAGCATTTAGAGGATTTCAGTGGATTAAATTGGTTCGAATGTTGCCATCATCTATTCCAGTGGTTGAATTTGATTTATTTATTTTCATATAAAATAAACGTTTTTACCTACGAATCCGCACGCACTGAAACAAAACTGTATAAACGCACAGCCTACCGCGGTTATTGAGAAATTGAAAAATTTGGAAATTAGTCAACCAAACTTCGCATCAAGTAGACTGGTTGTGTAAAATGTAACAAAAAAGTTTATAAATCAAAGGCAGCACCCATCTAGAAGCAATTGTTTATCAAAAGAGATGGGGTGCAGATGTGCATACGTTCGCTCCCGCGGAAAAAGGCGCTCGACCCGAAAATCGATACTAATTTCTTTTCTTAATTTTATTTTTTGTAGGAAGAAACCGTCTTCAGTTGGCAAATGCGTTTATTGCCAGAAAACATCAAAAAATAGGCGCAAAGGTTTCGATAAATTTTACACCATCCTTGATCAGGAGAAATATGGATATTCTGCGGAAGAGAAAGAACGAAGGAGGAACATTCCGGATCCAATCTTTTACAGATTCAGGCCTGTAAGTAGATATGAAAAGCTTTTTTTACAATAAGATGTTTTGCGAATGAAAAATAGTATTTAATCTACTTTCGTTTTTTTTTCAGGTTAAGCAGAAACCAAAACTGGGGGATATTATTGAAAATGAAGAAACTTTCTTCTAATGTCTAGCAGATTTTAGATAATAGATTAGTTATATTTGTAATTTTTAGATTAATTATGTATACAATAGTTAGATATTTTCTCTCTTTCTTTTCTCTTCATATCTTTTTAATACATGTTTTAATGCTTATCAGGTTAAAGGGAAAATGAAGCCTCGTGTGCCGTGTCCACTGGTTTTGCTGTATGAATACAGCCTTTGCCTCGGCACACGGGAAGATGTGCCTTGATTATGGCAATCTTCGCCGATGAAGCCCTAACTGCGGCAGGTAAAGCGGTAATAGCAGCCTCTTTTCCACAAACGTGACTTTAGAAATTCGATTTGATGCATTCTTTCTAACACTGCATATCTTCAGGCATTTGCTAGCATATAGGAATACTCTCAAAGAAGGACAAATTCTCTAAAACTAAAAAAAAAATTATGAAAAAGTTATTGAGTGTTCCTTTGGGGATGATCCAATCAGAATATTCCCAAAGAAGATCGATCTCTAAAATTAAAAAAAAAATTATTTTTTATAAAAAAATTATTGAGTGGTCCTTTGAGGATGTTCCGATCAGAATATTCCCAAAGAAGATCATTCTCTAAAATTAAAAAAAAAATTATTTTTTATAAAAAAATTATTGAGTGGTCCTTTGGGAATGTTCCCAAGGAAGATCAGTCTCTAAAATTAAAAAAAAATATTTTTTATAAAAAAAATATTGAATGGTCCTTTGGGGATGTGTTGATCAGAATATTCTTAAAGAAGATCAGTCTCTAAAATTAAAAAAAAAAACTGCAAAATTATTTAGTGGTCGATCAATTGCATACCTTTGGGGATGTTCCGATATGCCTTCCATATGTCTGAGAAAACGGTGTGCTAGAAAGAGTGCAATGAATTACATTTCTGAAGCTACGTTTGGTGAAAAGAGGCAGCTATTACCGAATTACCGGCGGCAATTAGGGCTTCAACGGCGAAGATTCCCATAATCAATGAACATCTTTCCGTATGCCAAGGCGAAGAATGATCTTGCTACTATGTAGTAGCAAAACCAAGAAACACGACGCCTGAGGCTTCATTATCCCTTTATCCAATTACATTTTTAGTATTCCAAACAAAAAAAAGATAAAAAAAGATAAAAAGAATAAAAATATTCATATCCCAGGAGTTTTCTTAGTGGGTAGGAATCCCACACTACCCATTCTCTTAGGAGAATGGGTGTCTTGATCGGGGATAACACTTGCCCTCCCGAACCAGAAGATCTTTCTCCTGGTAAAATAACAAAAAAGAAAAAAAAACTATTTCCCTCTTTTCAGAAACGAATCCAGTGCGGTGTATCGAATTTGGGGAAATATGTTTGAAATTTTTCCCATTACACAATTTTGAAAAAAAACGAGGAGGACGATTAAATGAAAGCATTCCTAGAAGAATGTATGGAAACGCCTTTTGAAAACAAAGTTTTCCTAGACATGTTTGATTCGATTCAATTTCTATTTGTCCCGGTTGACAAAAATTCAAATTTTTTTCAGCTGTCATGTGGTTACAGCAAGTTTTTCCATGGCAGATTGCTGGGACTCTTGCTGGAACTACATAGTACCAGCAACAATTTAAATTTCTGTCAACCGGGGTGTTTTTTTTTACGTATATATGTTGATATAGCTTCCAGTCACAATTGTGACAACAACGTTTGAAAACCGACAGCGTTTTCGCCGGTTTCTCGGCCACTGAGCTTTTGTTGGAACCTGATCGAAAAGCTGTTCGAGAAAGCATGTGTTCGGGAGACTGGGTTCTCTCAAGGTTCATTAAACACAAGAACATCAAGGTGTACGGCATAAATCGACGAATGTGTTTGTCCTGGATAACGATAATTTAAAAATTTGTCGCCCGTTTGATCACTGAACAGACAACTAAATAAAAACATGAGATGTAACTATACCGCTGAGGGATCAGCCTTTTCCTTGAAATCTACTTTAAAGGTCTCAAGTATCACATTGATGTTAAATATTCTACATCAAGATTTTTCAAATCGAAATATCATGGTAATATCCCAGGGTAACCCATCCCTTTTATGAAAGAGAAGAGTACAGCATTTCTCAGATATGGTATCAAACAAAATTATGTACAGACTACGCAGATCTAGTGCAGAATGCCGTACCTTCGACCACTTCATCGATTTTTACCATATGATTCCTCGAATATGTTGCAATATTCTTTGTTCCCCTTCATCGCATCACACATTTGTGGTGCACAACGAATTTTAAGACGTAATAACCATCCGGGATGGATCATAAAGGACTGCTTCTCCGCATAGATTTGTAGAGATATCGTCGAATTTCATAACATTATGGTGAGCATATCCTCAGCTGATGGCAAACGACGATTTCATCAGCAGCACGTCGAAGAAAGATGTGTTGTGCAGTGGGAGGTAAACAAAAAGTTGAATGTGTACGTCGAGCATCAAAACAATCCATCGCTAGGTGTGAGTGAGATCGACGGCGACGGCGACGGCGTACTCTGTTTTATTTACTGCGCGCGCTTGTGATCTCCGTATCCCGCTCTTTCACGCGCTTTTCACACAGCTTGCTGCCCTGCTCCCGCCGCTTGCGTGAAGCCTGTGCGTGGGTTTCCAATGCACTACAGCGTACAGCAACGTTCGATCCGAGCTCAGTCTGAAAGGAAAATTGGTTTCGAACAGGAATCTTCGCATCCCGCTCTCGTCGTCATCGTCGCTACAGCCAGCCAAAACGGACATTGAGTTTTTCCCCCAAAACTGTTGTGCAATAGAGGAAAAGGCAACCCAACACTGCACATCCGCTGCAGCCGCAGATACGAACTGCAACGCAGAGTCCACGCAACGGCTAGTTCAGTTTCGTTTTGCCCTCAGTCGCCTGGTACGGGTTTCTGTTAGTGTATCCTTGTTACAGGAAGTTGAAAACCGTACATCTCAAAGAAGAAAGTGCAGTCGATTTCGTGCAGATTCCCATTGCATCATCAAGCGAAAAACAGAACACAGTCATTGTTTAGCCCACAACAACAAAGTGCGCACCAACCGTAGAACAAAGGAGTAAAAACGGAACAACGGTGCTGAAAACTAACAAACTTTTTCCCCCCACAGCAGGCATCTGTGTTCGATCGATAGAGCGTGTGCATCCGACGATTTGCTGGAACGTTTTTTTCCTTCAGACTCACCTGCAAACTTAATCGAAGTCATTCGCAGAGATTCGTGTGATTTTGAAAACAATTTGAAAAAAGTGTGAACATCCGATCGATAATTGGATCGAATTTCCGACCAACCGTTTTCCCGCGAAGGCCATCTGTGTAAGCTTCAAGTACAAAATAACTTTTGCCACCCTCGCTTATCGCATTTTTTGGATCATTTCGTAGAAACTTTTCGATTCAAAGTGGTTTGATCCTTTTGGGAGGAAAAAAACAACCAATAACTTTTCTACAAAACTTGCCTCGCGCGGTAGTATTGGTGGAAAACAGCAATATCATACCCGCGTGTGTGTGTGTGTGTGTGCGTTTGTGTTTTTGTGCGCGAAAAGTGTGAGAGCGAGCGTATTTTTCTCTCTCGCACTCTCCGAACTACGCAGAGGGAAAAACAAAAACATTGAACGCGGACGATTATAAACAAACCAACAACAAACGGTGTCGTTTCAGTGGTGAGTCGAGCGCAATCGAGTCAGCGAACGCACTTAGTGAGCAGTGAGCAGCGGAAGCAGCAACAGCAGCAGAAGCAGCAAACGAAAGGAAAACTCCCAGTGCGCGCATTTCCCTCACTCTTCCGCCAAACACCAGCGTGTCGCTAATTCGCGTCGCACACCACCCCAGGAGCCGTCGATTCGTGTCTTACATCGCGTTCGCCTGCTGCGCATCCTTTGCAAGGACCTGCGTACCTGCACATCTGAATCACCCGGATCGTTTGAAGGCGAAAAACAGGGCCAAAACACAGCAGCCAGTGCATTTGTTTTTTACCTGCTTCCGCAAAAACCGTTTGCGCCCGCGAAACCCCCCGCGCCCAATCGTTTAAATGAGTGATATAAGTCAGAAATGTTTCGGCAAAAATGGTGGATTTTCTATAAGTTTTAATCAAGACTATACGTAAGTACCAAACCGCACGCAATCGCAGTGGATACCAGATATTTTTGCATGAATTTAAATTTACCCACTAACCCAACGGAAATGGACGCCCGTTGCATTAACGACGTAATATTCGGGGTTATAACACCCCTGAAATGTGCTTGTGCGTGTGTATGTGTGTGTGTATTTCTAGTGATTAATTTTAACTCTTGGAGCGTTGGCGAATCGTTTTTCATTGGTGAACTTTACTTCTTTGTGTACAAAACGCGAATGGTTGCACAGATGATGTTGGTGCGTCGATAGCATACTTTTTGTGCTAGTAGAGTCACGCACACTAGGCACTGCACTGGTGTGTGCGTGTTGATTTTCTATTGTTATCCCCCCCCTCTTTTACTACTTATACGTTCGGGGGTTTGTGTGTGTGAGTACGAGCGCCCCAGGAGCGGAAGTGTTAAGGACGAAGAGGTGTCCGGATTGATTTCTATCGGTTCGCAAAGTTGGCGCTTTGGGGTTTGAAACATTGATGTGGGTTTTTCGAAAACTTTACAATCACCACACCATGCAAATTAACCCTGAGAGTTTGAAGGAGCTGGAAGGGGGAGGGAGGCTGTGGGGGGAGAGGGATAAGCGTTTAAACTGAACAAACACTACCAGAGATCGTTTGAACACTCGATGCAGAAGCACTAACAGAGTTCGTTGTTTATCTTGTTTGTTTCGTTTTTGAGTGATATTTTTGGCATGGCCATTTGTGAACAACGAAGAGTCGTTGTCGTTGGGACGGTAAAGTGTTTTGAAGGAGAAGGGAGCGGTATTGAGGAAGATGGGAGGAAAGGAGAGACGAAAAGCATCGATAAACAGTTTTAAATTTGGATGATGAAATATGTATGAAATATCTAATGATTTCTTGTTCATCATTCGTCGTGTTTGCCGTTCGTAGTTTTTCTTAATCATGTTACTAGAAAGAAAAAGTTGATAGTTTAATTATTTTTTAAAACAACCTTCTTGTTGGTAGAAGCAACGTTTTTAACCAACTCCCTGTCCATTGTCCTGTGACGATTATTAAATGCAAATTTAAGTTAATTTGTAGCCTTCACAATTGTCAACGCTAAACACTTTGTCAACGGTGGATGTAATGCTCGATTGCTGTATACCATCATAAAGCAATGACCATCATTCCGCTGTGACAGTGACCTTCGTGCGCCCTTGCGATTGTTTCGCCTGTGTTGTTTATCGCAGAACCCGCGCACATCAAACAACCGTTCGCGGATGAGTTTCTTCAATGTCATATGTGAGCAACAGCGGTGGGGATACGTTTGTATGCGAAAATGTAACAAAAAAAGGAAACTCAAATCACAAAAACAATCAGCCAAGATGACCGCGAGATGCACTTGTCTTGCACTTTTTGCTTCGCTGCATATTCTGATGGAGCCATCGGTTGAAGAATGAGTACTCATTGTGCATTCTTCAACCCTCCCATCGGCCCACTTTTTAGTATCTCAATCCATCCTGGATTGCATATTGTTGTGTGTTTGTGGGGTTTTATTTTAATAACAGTGCCATCACAGCATGCTTGGTTACTTTTTTGGTTTGATAGAGTAAAGATGGATTAACGGTGAGGTGATGTGTTTCTAATCATTATCGTTAGTTTACGTTTTTAAAAAGGCAGTTATTTTCATTACGATTGGCAATTGAACAATTCTTTCAGCTGGGCTGCGCAACACAACTAACATATAAAGAAGTACGAAACAATCGTAACCATACTCCAAAAAAAGGGGTATAACTCCTCTGACTCAACTGTGCTCGTAGTTTTTGACCATTTGTAAAAGATTGCTTCGATGATGCATGTCAAAAATGCGTAGTAATTTTTTGTTGGCCTTGAGAAAGTTGGAGATTTTTGCTTTCCAACCAAACGGCGTCATCGGTGTGGGTATTGCTTCTTTCCATTTAAATGTCCACCGCCATCTGCATTTCATCATCCAAGCTGCGTTATCGGTCAACTAAAGGCGCGGGGGTTTGAACTAAGTTATTTGGTGGACCGAGATGGGGACATCAACATAACGTAGTACACGGTGCAGCATAAAAACAAGAAAGAAAAACAGCTGCCTAGCAGAGGAACAAAAAAAAACCCCAAGGAGGCGAGAAGTATCCAAGCAACACCAACACCACCAGTTTGGGTTTCGTGTATGTGAAAGCTGCCCCCGAGTTGGGATATAAACAAAATTTTCTCTTTGTTTACATTTGCTTTGTGTGCATCAGCTGAGCCAATTTGTGGTTGGCCTGCTTTTTTCCGTTCGCTGGCGAAGTGTTGCTGGGAGAAGGAACTACTTTTGGGGATACATTTTTCAATCCTATGCTCTTATACTCATCTGCGGGACTGGCTAAGGGCTCTCCCCATTTGGCCATTTTATGAGATGTGAAGGAGAGTACAAAGAGCGTGTAGTAGGGGTAGATCCAGTTGGGGTAGTTCTTTATGTTGCATACTCCGCTTGAACCGTCCTGAACTTTGTTTCTTCAGCCTCTTTGCCCTTTGGGCTTGAGTAAACATTACTAAACATCATTAAATTCGGTCGGATGGTGCGCTGCAAACGTTTTGCTGATAGTATGTGTCCGTTGGGCGAATGAGTGGGAGGATATCTGGTAAGAATTGTGTTTCGATTAGATGGAAAAGATTTTTTCGTTTAAGAATTCAGTAGATTTACAGCTACATACGCTTAATATGTTTTTTAGATCGTATGAAAACAAACAGCTCACTTCAAACACAAACACTATTCTCGTACATTTATCGTATCTGAAAATGAAACATCGAAGTATGTTTTACATGCAACACATTTACAAATTCGGCCATCGGTCGACTATCAGTTTTATCTTATCTACCGGACTTAATCTTGATAAGCAACACGATGTAATAAGAGTGATTAATTAATTCAATTGTTGCTTTAAAATTCATCATGAACAACCGGTCAAGGGCGGTCATGGGGTTTGGGAATTGAATTCATTTACATTGCGGATGCTTAATAGAATATTTCTAACATTATAAGTCACTGTAGGTTTTGTTTCGAATATTTTTTGTCATGTTAGAAAGGGTTAACTTTACTGAGATTTTGCGACGACATGCGATAATAGATCACGACACTCCGAGAGGAGTCTATGACGCTCAGGCGGTGGCCTCTGTGCAAAGCAAGCAAAACAACGTCCACTCCTTGCCGTTTCTTTGAACCAATACGACAGCGAAACCGAAACGCAACCAAAGTCGTCCGCGGCGTCGTCTCCCCTTGGCTTGCGTGTGTGTGGATGGTCAGGGTGGGGAGGGTGGTGGTGGGAGAGATGGACGGCGGTTCGAAGGCGGATGATGACATACATTTGCGCGTCATCGCGCGTACGCTTTCCAAGGCCTTTGTTCGGGCTCGAGTGGTTTTGCCATCGAACGTCGGAGCGCGGAACGCGCACGGGGAAGGGTGAAACGGTCGTATGCAGGGTGAGACCCGGGGAGGGGTTGTGTGAGTGAAGGAGTGGGAGACGCGCAAAGCGCTGAGCGCAATCAGCTGCGTTAAAGCTTTGTGGGCACGTTTCGTACCCTTCCTCAGGAAGGGAGAGGAGAGGAGAAGAGGAAGCGGAGACAGGAGGAAGCGGGTTGGAGTTCGCGAAGTGAGACGCGGTTTGTTAGATGGAAGCGAGTTCGTGGAACCGCGCAGCTAGGGGTGGGTAGTGCGGGTGGCGGAAACGATGAGCGAATCATACGTTCGAGCGAACAGGCTTACTAACACAATCACGCCCTCAGCTCGCTGTGCATACATTAACAACAGCGAGCCCCAACAACACAGAACATCGCGAAGGAGGGGGTTGTTTTGTGATCATGAATTGACAAGTGACCGGAATATAATCCAATTTGTCGAACCCTTGGAAATTGTCCAACCTTGCGCATAAGTAGGTTTTAGGACTCCAAAATAGTAACTGAAGAATTACATCAGGAAAGTTAGAGAACCCAATAGACATCGAAAGTTTATATCAATGGCTAAAATTATTTTGTACGTTTTAGAATTATCATGTTTTTGTTACGTTTTATTGTACATTTTTAATCTTGTCATATTTTTTATGTTTAGTTGTGTATGTAACTTAAAAAACTAGCAACACTAGGAACATTAGGTAGTCTGGGTTCATGTTATTGCAATTAGCATTTCAAAACATACATTGAAGTTGGATTGTGGTTAAACCAGGGATAAACAAAGAATTGAAAAATTAGTTTTAAATTACCATAAACAACCTCATCCGCAAAACATGGTAAGAGTGAAGTCAGCCCTCCGACCTGTGTTTGTTTGTTCAAGAAACGAATCAATCCGTTTTCACGGTGCATCCCTTCAAAGTGGTCCTTTTCATCGGGGGTTTAATGCAGTTTGCCGTAAATATCAATCTATTAAAAGCTCTATAGGCCATGCTATTGCATGTGCATGGTAGCTGCAACAGATTTTCCGCGGCCATAGTTCGGAACTCCCTTCCCCCCGTGTACCTTTGTTTGTGTACAATTTTCCGTCCCCCTTTTTCAATCTGGATCAGTTCGGTTGTCCGTTGTTCTAGTCACCTTTGCTTTCTCCCCTTTTAGTGTTATGGGACGCTGGGCTGATAAATTCCGCCTTAATTGGCACTCGTGTGGGTTTTTGTTTTTGCTAACATCGGACACGCATGTCGCATCAGTTTCCAGTTATCTGTGATGCGACTCATGTTTGTTTAGAGCCCCTGACCTTTTTGATGTCTGTAAAATCCATCGGTTTGAAGCGTTTTAAATTTCCCAGACACAGGCTAGGAATAATCAGTTTATTTTAATCGTTTGGCTGACATTTGCCTTGCCCGGTGGTGGATCTATTGGTTAGGAAATGATTAGTTTATGATGGTCTTATAACATTTACCCGGTTGGACGCTGTTTTGCCAAGCATTTGCGACAAGCTTGTCACCAGGATGAGGGAAAAAACTTTTCTGGCGAACCCGGAACGGAAAGGGCATTTGGACGATTTCGAACGGAAGGAACGCAATTACAATCCGATTCGATTTTGTAAACAGATAGAGAGCATTTTGTTCATTACCATGTTCCTAGAATTAAGTTTGCGTGCGTTCGGTGCCGTTAGGTGCGCCTCTCCGTTATGAAAATGGAGGAAAACGACGATGTCCGGTGATGGAAATCGAAACCATCGGGCGTAGCACACCCGAAACCGTTGAACCCCCGTCTCAAGAGTGTGTGAGGGTGTGGTGAAAAGGAAAAAAAAACGCTAAATTGGATGGAAGGGCAGGAAAACTTCGACGAAAAAACGCGAATAAGACGCCATCAACTCGCTGACTCGCACTCCGCAACAAAGCAAAAACATGAACCAAAGTTATGATTCAGAAGTTTGTCTGCCTGCGGGGGGAAACTGCAGGTGGAAGGATGGCAGTGGCGGACGGCCGGTTCCGACGCGCACTGATTGTGTAGAAAGTAATGCGCAAAGAAGAGAAACCAAGCAAAACAACAACAGCCCATACCCCCTCCCTCGATCAGGCCCTCCCCCTCCGACGATCGCGTCAAACAGCCTAAACATAAACATGACGCCATGACGCGCGATCGATCTCTCGACGTCTACCGAGTCGAAGTCGAATGTTTTCCGTTGCAAACTAAGAGAAAAAAAAGTAAAAACACGTACAAATGCGTAAAAAAAAGAAACTACCTTTTTGTCGGTAGTTTTTGGGGATATTTTGGAGCCACAACCACCACACGCTTTGGGTTGACCTCAAGCGATCTTTCACTCTCCGAACAGTATCTAAACATTGGAAGACGCTTCTTGCGGTCGTAAATCCGTAATGAAACACTGCACTTAACGGACCGTTTACTTGGCGTCGATCCAAGCGACGCTGGAGTGCGCAATACTTCTCGAAAGATTTTCATTTTCACAGCAGCTAGTTCTGGTTTTTTTTGCTTCTCTTTTCTTTGGGTATAGCAAGCAAAAATGTGTAAGGGTTTAGTTTATTACTCCACGGATAGCGGTAGCTGACGAATGCGCACGCGCGAGCGCACCCAACACCATATGGAACGGTTGTAGATTTATCGGCCGGCCATACAGCTTAGGCTGCTACTTTAGGCCAAGGTGACTTCCAATTTTCCACTAGACGGAGCCAAGACGGTGTGTTTGTGTGTGGTGTTTCCAATTCGACTTGCAACGGGCTCGAAGCTGAGATCAATCGCTTTAGAGAATTACATTTTTACATTTGTATTGTTGAAGCAAGGTATTAGACAGGAAAAACTCTTCCCAAACCTAGGAAAATAATTTCCAAAAACATTTTCCAAACATATAAACCTCATATAGAACATCTCTTAAGTATCGCTTCGTTAATTGGTTAGGTTGAATCAGGTGCTATTTAATCGAAACCCTCTAACTAGTTTTCGTTTAATCGAATCCCTTGTTGAAAAAGGTCAAAACAATTACTAATGGCTTCAAAACATACGTTTCGACTTGACTCGGAAAACGGTACCCATTTTGTTCGACCCAACGTCGATCGTAATCCCAACGGTCCGTTGGTTTGGTTGGCCTTCAAGAACAGCTGAGTTCAATTATTGCTTGGTTATGGTTATGGCCCTCTACCCCAAAGTGTGGCCGAAGTTCGAGCTCTATTTCCTTGTTTCATGAGGTTCTCCAGACCAAAATCTATCAGTACCGCCGAAAGCACCATCAAACCTGTTGCATTCGGCGGGGTGAGGCTGTAAATTGGTTATCTTTGCCAGCTGGGAGTGGATCTTTTTTGCTTGCTTTACGTGACTTTCACATTTATTTTGGACATACTTTAAAAATGGCCGCTGACGAGCGATGACATTTCGCTCGGATCATCCTGCCTTGATTCGAACATCTAGAGTGGTTTTTAGGTGTAATTAAATGAAAAAAAGGGTAAAGACGAAATTAACCACACTTAAACCAACCAAACGACAGGTAAAAAATGATCTACAAGCAAAAAGAACCAAGTTTTTTTAAAGCTCAATTTTATCGTTTGATCGATGACCAATAACAAACCAAAACCGATTCGCTCCGTTGTTATCCGTCCTGCCGGTTCAGTTTGTTATGGCCGTCCGCTTTTGGGGTGGTTGCAGTTTTCCTTTTTTCTCCTTCTTCAGCTTCACCCTGCTGCGTCTTGATGCACCGAAGCGCTTGATGCTTTGTTCTGGTGGTGGAATTTGGATGCGGTTTGGCGGACGCTAAGGCCCCACACTGCGCCTTGGTCGAGACTTCTAGACTGGCTGCGTTTGTGTGTGTGTTGTTGCCGTGCATTTGCGTCATCACGGCAGGTTGTAACGTTAACTGGCGAACGGATATGCCTCCCCGACGCGCGTCTCGCATCGATCGTCCGGGCGCGCACCTAATTCTGCCGCACAAATTAGGATCCGAAATAGATCGGGTCCGTCCGAGAATGACTGAGAATGTTGGTCGGTGCACAGGGAAGCGGTCCAATTTCCGAATTGATTGAATCAATTTTATTGTTATGACTATGTTGGTTATTGGTATTGCCATTGCACTTAATTTGCAAGCACACCACAGTTGGTGGATAGTTTTATTACTCTTTGTGCTGTCAAATGTTTACAGTTTTTATTCATTTTAAACCACACAATTAAAAGCAATTAAAAGTATTAAAATTAATTATTTTTGAGCTTCTTTGCAAATATTCTTTTCACTTTCCCTTGAGATGCATGTGAATATTATTTTTGAAGATAAATTTTGCGTTCTCTCTTTACTAACAACAGGCTAACGTATGATTTGTTCGTGGTGATACAAATTATATATACGACTTGTCTAAAAAAGGACCTATTAACACGTTGACTTCGTTGTCATCCAAAAGTGGATGACGGCAGAAATCAGTTCTAAAAAGTTTTCGGTCCATAAATAAATGAAAATGCAACATAAAAACTATAGTAATATCAAAAATAGGTTATTTGGGAAGCTAAGTTTTTGCATGGCTTTTGAAAACCATCGGTTTGACAAATATTATAAACCAATTTTAATTAAAAAGATTGTGCTATAAAATTGTGCCAAAGACGCTTGGTACTCAACGTGTTAAAATAGTTATCCTAATAGTGTTTTGTATAAAACCCCAACAAAATGATGACTACAACTATCATAGCATCAATTTTTAACAAGCTTTTCCTATACAAAAAGGCCTCCCAACGACCCAACGGTCCGCATTGAAAGCGGGAATCGTAATAGCACAATTGCGGCCCCGGGCCAACCAAGGCATGTGCATAGTTCATTGGCTCGATTATGAAATCATGATGAGCTAGAAATGTTAAATTGGCCACACGCGAACAAAACCCTCACGCTGCTGCACTCGATCTCTAGCAGCTAGTTCTCGTCGGACGGGCGGAAGATAAATGGAACGTAGGAACGGAGGTAGCTTCTCGATTGTCCGCAGAATGTGCAAGAATTTCGATCCGTCCGTCGTCTCTCTGTCCCCGGGCGCTTGTTGGCACGTGCGGTGTCAGTGTTTTCGCCCCGCTGTGCAACGAAAGGGCACATCCATCCGTCCTAGCCCTTTTCTTCTTGGTCTGTTTGCAAAAAGAATCCATCCCCGCAAGTGTCCGCCGGATTGGTCCTCAGGAGGAGATCCGATGTGTTCGGCGATGTGGGGTCCGCCAACTGATTGAGTTTAATTCCAACAACTAATGCCCGCAATGACACAGCGAACATCCAGAAGGGAACCCGACCAGACACGCGGGGATTTGTTTAGGGGAGCCGCAAGGTTTGTAAGTCCCGGTTGGATATGGTCGGCTTGGCGTCCATCGGTTGCAGGTGTGGTGCGCGTTACATCACGCGGTTGCATTTGCACCAACACGGTGTTCGTGTGGATTTCATCATGGTCCCCATACGGGTGGTGACCATCGCCACCGTCTTCAATGCGCTCTCACTTGTGGAGCTGTCAGCTGTTTGGGGACTCATAACACAGCTCAGCTGTTTTCGCTCTCCCCCGATGCACTCCCCGTCGAGTGGATGTGTGGATGCACTTGTTGGTAATTCTAAGAATAAACCCGACTTACAGCTTTGCTTGGACAAGGAGGAGCACCACACCGAGGGCCCACCCTCGGATGATGATGATGATGTTCGTGGATATGATCACATTCGTTCGCGTATGTCGTCGTGCCTGCAAACCATTAGCCGTAGCTCTGGCGACGCGAGTCGTTGTGGAATATCGCGTCAGATATTGGATGACCACAGCAGCTGATCGTTGGTCAGGAACAGGTTTTACACGGGGTTGAAGATGAGGTCGACCCGCGGGTCGTAGGACTTGTGGAGGAGGAAGGTGAGCTCCACGTCGTTAAATCGATGGGAATGGTAAGATGCAGATGCATATAATGTATGAGGTACAAGGTTTCCCTCGGTCCTACGATGCCTAGTGTACCTTGTTCGTATGTCGTAGTTGTACCGATCATCTGGTTGAACCCCAACTCCCCGACGCCGTTGACTGGTATGCACTCAGCTGGCAACTCGAGGAAGGTATAGGTATCCTTAGTAGCTTCGTTTAGTGGGCGTGAGTCGGGCCAAGGGTCGGGTGTACCACCTCACCGTACGTGTCCATGTCCGTGTACGGATGGAGGGAAAGCTGGATTGCCTTGTACCTCCCCCCGCTGAACCCCACCTGCCTCAACTGCTTCTTTTTTTTTCCTGTACAACACAGTATGGCGCACACGCTGCGTGCTACATGTGAGGGAACCCGTCAATTATTCACCTACGGGAGTGCAATTTACATAACAAAAAAGGGAGACCGAAAGGGAACGCGTGTCCGATTTTGTCATCGTGCCAATAATGAGCACCCGAGCACCGGGACAAAGCGGTCCCCTGGACGGGATGGGATGGGATGGGGGCGAAGGCAGAGGTGGCTGTAGAGATAACGCGCATGAGCACACAAAAGGTGGCCAGTGTCGGCTATCAGCTGTTGCTGAGTAGTTGGACTGCTCGAGAGTCATGACGAGTCATGTTTTGGATATCAGAAAAAAAAACGGGTCGCGACCAAGTCATGAAGGTTCCTGAGCTTCTCAAATCAGGTGGAAGTTGTTTGATGAAAGTTGCGTTGTTAGTAACTGCACATGTTGTGTTTAGTACACTGTAGTACAAGCTTGGAGGACCACTAATCATTTCAATGAGCAGACAGATTCAAAGCAGAATTAACACGTTGATTGCCAAGCGTTTTAGCACACTTTTTTAGTACATTGTTTCTTAATGAAATTTGTTTATAACATTTGTTAAACCGACGGTTTTTGAAGGCCAAGCGTACGCTTAGTTTTTCAAAGAACTTGTTTTTAATATTACTATAGCTTTTATGTTTTATTTTCATTTATTTATTGGCCGACAACTTTTCAGAACTAATTTAGAACAACGTGCTAAGTGTTGATGTCTATGAGTGGTGACTGTAACTTTTTCTTAAAAATATTAATAAACAATCATTATTAATAACTCCTCGGAGAGCGGCCAAGTCCCACCTGGAATGTCATGCACATTAAGAAGAATTATTAATATATAATGTATTTTCCATTTAGTAGATTTCAAAACTTATATTGTAGCAGAATGATCCTCAATTATTTCGATTCAACATTATTTGAGATGTTATGAGGATTTATTATGAATGTCTATAAGCAGATTCACTACCGTTTCGGACTACACTGACGGTCGGTACATTTGACTCCTAGACGTCCTAGAACTAGGTGTACCTTTATCAGTTATTCGTGTGAAATAGGGAATGTTACTGGCAACACAAACACTTGATATAAGTTCCTAATTATAGAAAGGGCCTTTAGTTTCGAACCCGATATTACGACCCTCGACTTAAATGGCGATGGTGAAGGACATTTATTTTCCCAATAACGATTAAGTTCTTTGTTCGTAAACCACTTTCATACGATATCAGAGTGTGAGACCAAAAAGAAATAATTTTTACAACCTTCTGGACTTTCCACGAATTGAGAATGAATGTGCAGGTTTTTGTTGCACAAAGAGGCGTGCACTTTAAAAAATAAAGAACCCCTGCTGCGACCCGCCGATAGCACGCATGACTCCAGGACGGTACTACTAGGCACGGGGTTCCTATCAGTCCTTCAGAGACATGCCGTGTTATGTTTCCGTGTACAAGAGCCGACCCTTTGCCGAGGTTGGTTCCACCTATTATCGGTCGGAACGCAGAGGGGGAGGTTTCGTTCCTGGTTTCGTTCAATATCAGTGCTGTGTAATTGCTCCACTTCATAGGCGGACACACGCGGACATACGAGTCTCGTGTCCGTGTGGCGGTTGGCAGTAGGGCAGCAAGATGTGTGGTGGTTGCTATTGGAGTTGGAGCTGGTAGAGCATGATGGTTAAGGACAAAGAAATGGTGCGAGCGTCACGGGCCCCATGTTTGATGACCTACTTCTGACCGAGTTGGCGATAAGCAGGAGAACAAGCAGGAACAGGATGTGCCAACCCCTGAGCATTCCATCTTTTTGTTGATTGCTGTACGGCCCAAGGGGTCAGTATTGATTGGTGGATTGGTCAGGTAGATGCTAGCGGCCGACCGAGGTCACTGACTGCAGTGAGGCACAATCTAGCAGGGCTAAGCTCTGCTCGTTGAAGATAAATCTGCACCCAACAGAAGTGCATTTTTGTGATATTATAGCCTTATCAAGGGCACTTTAAAAGCCATAAAACAGATCCATTTTATAACCCATTATTGATTGTTTGCGGTTCGACGAATGAGATAATCTGTAGTTTTCCCATCATCCGATTTGCTTTATACCAACTCTCATATGGAGTGTTTCGTAGGTCGTGCTTTTGGAATCGGAGGATTAGATTGGCTATTTGCGGCCCTCGTTAGCGATAATAATGCTAGGAAAACGAGGCAAAAACAAACCGATCCCAAGCAAGTCGGCTGAGGACTGAGACCAGGGCATGCCTGGTCGAATCGCTCGGCTCGTATTTAATCACGCGACCAACATGCGACCCTATTCCGCGCGGCACGACGACGACTGTGTCTTTTGGCGGATGAGGCAGTTTTGCTTGTTCACCTCGATGGTCCGAGGACGGTTGGTGGGTGGGAGGAAACGTAGATTGAGTTTGTTTACGGTCCTGCCCTGCCAGCCGACGTGAGCGTCTTATCTCGGCGGGAACTAGCGGAAGAGAATAGCACCCGCGGTCAACATCCTGTATGGATAAGGAGTTTTGTTTTGACGGGTTGGGGCGTACTCTCCTAATCGCAAGACGGGACGTGCCCTTTCGCGAAGTCAAACAACCGGGATTTGTGCATTGGAATGCTCTTTCATCTACTTGCTTTGAGAAGCACTGCCATTTATTGATTTGAAAACCAAAGGCCTCCAAACATTCACACATCTCCATTTTCGAACAGCTTTCGAACCGGCCCGTCCTTATCTTATCGAGCACAAGCGACCCCCGAATGGTTGACAGTACATTGAACTTGGACTTTTTTGGTGAGGCGAACCCAACCCAACCGATGTTTTGTTGTTCGTAAAAATTCACAAACCTGTTAGCGATTCGCGTCTCGCGAACGTCATCGACACACGGTGTTGGCGTATGTTCGGCCTCCCTTCCTTCCCCCAAACCCGGCTGATAATGGATGCATCGGATCGTTTTTTTTTTTTTTGTTCTGTTTGTCATTGCACCACATCATGGCCAACAATCACACTGCGGCAGGAATCGGACAGTGTGTGATAATGATAAGATGTAACATCCGATAGAAATTGACGTTCGTGTGAGAAAAAAAGTGCATTTAGTCACTGCACCGAAACCAGGAAAAGGGGAGGCCTGAGTGGCGGAGCAGGAGGCAAAGTCGAGTCGAGCGAAAAACAATTGCATCAGCTGATGTTTTTGTAGCCGCGTCGTGGTGAAATATTTGCCTTCCCGTCCCGGGTTTTTTTTTAAGTACACGAAGAAAGCACTATAATTAACGGGTTTAATAGGGAAGGTTTTTTTTGTTTTGAAGCGCTAGCATTTTCACGGGGATGAGTTTCTCCCGCCAGGGGGGGTATTTTGTTTTTAAACGAAAGGGAGAGAAATGTATTGGAAAATAAACTTCAGCCATCGATGGTTATGGCATCGATTGGTGAGGATCGGGAAATAGGTCAAACAGCATCATGCTTTACGTTCTCTTGCACGGTTCTGTTGGTTTGTTTTGTCTTTGAACGTGTTATGCATGCATGCATTTAATCAGCTGTTAGTACCATTCCTAGTTCTTGCTTGGAGTGATGATTTATAATCAATTTTACAAAAACATTTCTAACGGACACAACATTTGAACACGTTTTCATTAGACTTTTGCCTTCGAAAGGAGGCAATTGTTGCCCCTTCTTCGAAACTAATTAAAATAACAATCACCAAAGCGATGTGTCCATTAACGGCATAGTTCTTAAATTGAAATTCCAGTCACGTACCAACTGGCTGGGCCAAACTTATCATACCAGAACCTGGTCGGAATTGTTTTCCCAACACGACCAACCTGATGGTGTCCGGAACTTGGGACTGTGCTGATTTGTGTCCGTTTCTCACTGAACAAATGATAAGTGAAACGAAACGGAAGTAAACCGTGCGGCGGATGGGTGCTTGAAATGAACCACCTATTCACTGAAGGTCACGGTGGAAGAACGAATCCGGTTGGCAAAATCTTGTTCCTTCCTGGCACGGACCAACACACCGACATTCCGACCGAAGGCACAGGAACGAACTGTTAAAGCGATGATCTCAGGTACGGCAAGCGGTAGGGAAGGTTCTCGAAAGGGCACGGAAAGGTGGAAAATAAAGCCCGGAAAGCGAACGGAAACAGGGAATGGTTGTTGGGAAAGAAAACACGCCCGCAGGTGGTGTGGCGGTGGTGAATGTAGTCGTCCCTGTACCGAGGGTCATCCTGTGCCAGGGTTTTTAATGGATCGATAAAGTGAGCGCGACAAACTCGGAGCATACTTCCCGGGGAAATAAAAAACATTGTCCGGCTGCCCGGGAGAGATAGACCGGGAGCATAGAATGCATGCCTTCCCTTTTTAGTGTTGCACCAGCGTGTGGAGTGCATCGTTGGGAGTGCATGCATGTTGGTATCCTTATCGTCTCGGTTTTGCACATTGCACCGATGGAAGCATGTTGTTTTCCATGTTGTGAAAGGTAATTACGTGGGTTTGGTGGTTCGAAACAACACCGTATCGTGAAGGACGGCACACATTTCCTTCAGTAAAGTTAATTACGTTCTATAAAGGACCCGATGCGTTTCTTAAATCGTTGGGGATTCATTTTTGAAATTATGTTTCGCTGTTTATAAGACTCTTGTCATAACTTTTCGAAAGAAACAAATACAATTACTTACTTAAGTTAAAATTAAAAAAGTAAAATAGAATGTCTAAAATGTAGTCTGATTTTTTAACAAAACAATACAACTCAACCCCTGGCAAAGAAGTAGCAGAAGCAAGATTAACTTTTAAAAAATAATACTTCCAATTGGAAGAAGGTTGTGATCCTCCACAGTCTTCTAGGAGATACTTTAGTCATCTTCTAGAAGATACCACTAATAGTACATTTTATTTGAGCATTTCATACAGAGATTGCTTATAATCGGGGAACTGGACAAGTGTCTTTAAAGAACAAAATACACAAAAATGCAAAAGCGTACGCGTTTCTTGTATTATTCAAACTTGTTTTAATTCAGCAAAGTTGAGTTCTTTTGAAAAATTATGCACCGCGATCTGAAAACATCTTAAATTATCTTCAATCATCGTACATTTTAAACCTTAAACAAATTGGCAAGCTTTAAACTGGTATTTTGAGGGTAGTGCTTAAACACACTTCGACTGGAACAGTGTGCACCGATACACGACCGATCGATGCACCTTAAATCGCTGCACGTCGCCGAGGACGAGGACGTGCTCGGGAGCCAATTCAACCCAGAGTGCCACCATGGAATCGATAATCAGTTTCTGTCCGCGAATTCACGCCTTCTGCTATTAGGTCGCGAAGGGTGGCGTGTTCAGCTGCATCGTGTTTTGGCATTGACATTGAAATTTTACCAAAAAAAAAAAAAAAAATGGAAACAAACATTACCAGTGGACCGAGTGGATCAGCCTTTTAAAAATGGAAGAAGCGAAGAATCACGCGAAACAGATTCTGCTACAGTCGCGAAGGAGATTTGTCAAGTCAAGCGGGAGGGGTTTTTTGTGTTTTTTTTTTGTTGAGCTTCTTAATGTTCCGTTCTTGGCAACGGTATTTCCAATCGAGTCTGTATTTCGTGGGACACCTTTTTTTCCGCCAGCACGTGTTTGTCAGCTGTTGCCAGACTCTCGGAAGATGATTTAATTTTCAAAAAATCATAAATAAGCCCTTTTTAGTTGATCCGGGCCATCAGTCACTTCCGTGTGCCGCAAAACTTAGCGCTTCTTCGTAGACACAATTTCGGGAAACGAGAACTACTATCCATTCGTTTTTTTTTTGTGATGGCTTAGCTGGTTGTCCGTTCGGTAGGCAATGTTAATGGTATGAGCATGAACATGAGTCCACCTTAGGCAGCTGGCGAGACTGGTGGAACTTCTCGGTGTTTCGAGCTCTCGGCCGAGGGGGGGTTGAAATCGCCACTTTGACTGGTTGGTGGTGGCGCGAGCACCCTGTTCAAGGTTAAACCGTTTCACGGACGACAACTCGTGTGTGTGGCGTTGGTTGGTTGGTTGGTTGGTTGGATGCTCGAGCGCACACAACACTGACCATCACCCATTGTGGCACTGCTGCAAGATCACGAGTTTTTTTTTGCTCAAAGTTTTATATGGTGTGTTGGTGTACGCCATATTTATGGTCCAGCGTCTAGTGACTATCACCCCCACCCCACGCAAGTCGGTGATATTGTTCTAAACAATAATCCTCCACGGTCTAGCCTACCGTTTTTCCTCAGAAACACACGAACACAACACAATCAACCAGCGGCGTGGGTTTGGTTCTGTTATTATATCAGGGGTTGGCAAGCCAGAAAATTGTTATAGAACTTTAAAAAAAAAAAACCTAAAGTAAAAAAAACATGTTAAAAAACATTCCACAACCATTAATATCAAAAGAGAAATTGATCTGGAAACTCGCTGCACTTATATCCTCATGATATCTATTTGGATAAATTTATTCAAAGCAAAAGCTGCAAGAGAAAGCAGTACTTGTTATACAAATTATACTCAAATGGCAGATACTGTCGTTGAAAATATTAATTATTGCACAATAAACAAGTTGCAATGAACAATTTTCAATCGAAAAAGAGTGTAGCAAAGCCTAAAATCATTTGTAAGTGAACTTGGTTTATATAACAGAGTGCAATATGAAATGTATTAAATTTAAAAGTCTGTTTTCAATATTGTATGTACACGAAAACATCCTCTTTATGGTAAAATACTTCCAACGATGAAACAATTAGAAACACAGTGAAATAGAATAACAATGTATTGTATTATAAGTTTATATGAGAACAAAGTACGAACTAAATATAAATGAGAAAATACGTTGATAGAAGAAGTCAAAAGTAATCTATCTTAATCATTTTTGAGTATTTCTCTTTAAATTAAAATCTATGGCAATTAAGCTTCCTAAAAGTTAGAAACTCATTTGAGTTATCTTGCCCGTAGTTGTACTACTCCTGGGTTATAACGACCCCTGGTCTAAATGGCTGATCCCTCAAGCAGTGCGCTTCTGCCAGCTCGCTTGGATACGGTCTGAATAAATCTCAACCGTGAGCCAATCCCCCGTTCTTGGCGGACAAGCGGATTGGCCGGTGCCTCAAGCTGCTAATATGCTGCTCCTTGATGGGTTCTTTTGTTCTTCCGTGGTGCCCTTTTGCTTGGCTTCGCGACCGCGGGAAGTTCATTACCAAGGTCTCCGCTCAAGGGACTGTTGTCCACAACACGGTCACGGTCAAAGACCGGAGAGTGAGTGGCGACTCGCGGCTGGGAAACTCGCCACTGACGGCTTGACGATCGTACATACAGCATTGTCCGGAAGGCGAAGGGACTGGCCCTTTGGATCAGGGTTTGATTGTTGTGCGCGCTAAAATGACTGTCGTCAGGTGGAACGATCAAGCTGCGTCCACAGTTCACCGGGATCATCCACTGCTTGGAAGCTGGAAGCGTCTCATTTCGAAAAGAATGGCGGACAAAACAAGTATTAAGTGAGACTGTGGGGGAGAGGGAGGAAGCGTGTATGCGCATGGTCAGGAAGGTACAACAACGCAGGTGCATGTCGGTGATGGTATGCGGAGCTGCATGTTCGAGCTGATGACGAGCGTGTTGGGAATGATGCAACGACGCCTGTTACAAGCGCAATACGAAGGAATTCTCATATCATCATCATCATCAGAGCCGCAGTTGAGTTTTCTTTGTTTGACTTCAAGTTGAAGTTCGTGAAACAAACACCTCGACGGATGGCAACCAACCGAGGAACTGTTGGCCGCTAAAAATAAAACATAATATAAGTTGTTGGAAATGACACATTTAGGTTCATTTTGAACAAGGAACTGCTGATCTCACAAAAAAAGGCCTACTTTACAACCGTTGTCACTTATTTTCCCCTCAAAGCCTCCCACGATTGAAAAATGGCATTAATATTTATCAAACTGTTGTCCTGTTGTTACCTATTTTTGTCCGAGATTTAAAGGTTGTAAGTGGACTAAAAACGAAAATTATGGAAAATTATCAACAACATCAAAATTCACCAAAGTCTCAAGATTAAAAAATATAAGGACAGAATACCAATGCAACGGAGACATTCGAAATGCCAGACAATCAATAATAAAATACATACTAATTTGCAAAATCTGGTTTTTAAGCATGCGTTTATTAGTGTTTATGATCCTTAAAACTTTTAATTATCTAGCATTAAAACATTTCCCTTTTTATTATCTTGTTATCGACTAAAAACAAATGTATGACTAAGAGGCAAAACAGGGTGCACTTTTTCAAAAATTGGAGCATTAGAGACAAGAATACTGCTTTTGAGACGGACATTTCTGCCAACGACTGTATCTTGCTTTTGTTTAAAATTGAATCTTTATTCTTTTGTTTTTTCTTCGGTTCAGTTTCATAATACTACTATTGAAATTATATAAAATGTTAAGAAGAGAAAACCTAGCTTTTTCCCCATCTTGTAACAATTTGTGCCTTTTTTATGACTTTTCCAACGCACCTAACTAACGGGAAAGTACGATTTCAACGCATACGCTCTAAGATTTTTACCTACAACGCGCACAAGGGAACAACAAACGAATGCATTTCCTTATGCCGAGAACAAGGAGATCAAGGGCGAAGATGATCGCGGAGATTCTCCTTCGCCACGTGCGGATAGAGACTTCCAGGGAAAAGTCGTTCCTGAAACACTACATGCTCATTTTCTGTTTCGCATGTTACTCCTCCTGTTGGTCGTCCGGAGCTATGTGATTACGGCGCGTATCAAGTGCAGCAATTAGCTAATGCAATAGCATTGCGATGCGTTCCGTCGGACCGAACTGTCCGTCAGTGGATGGGATGTATTTCACTAAAGGGGAGTTGGTAACAAACACTGAACTGTGCACGCGCGCTCTTCCAGCTGGTATTGGTCTGATGCAATCGTAACTGCATCGGATGCCACCGTAACGGATGCATCTCTAGTCCCGAGAGAGGTCATTTGCGCATCCCCCCTCCCCCCAATAAAACCGTTAGATTTCCCATTCCCCCCTCCTAATTGGACTGGTCATTTTGTGGAGCTGTCCAACGCAGGGTTCGAGAGTCTTGGTTTACTCTTGCCTGAGGGACTTCTCTACGTAGCAGAGAAGAGTGAGTGTTCAGCAGGTTCCTGTATTCCTGACACATTGGGATCAGCTTTCGGTAGTCAATTTGATGCGGATCCCGTAGGGCCCAACATCGATTAGCGTTTGTGTACGATCGCGCAGTTCAAGACAGGATCAGCTTTTCATACGCTGCTCCCTCGAAGGCTTCTTCTTCCACGTCTGTCAATTACACCTGTCCATTTCTTAAGGACCTCTCGGGGCTAAAACCCCCGATCGCCGGTAGGGCAAATTAAATTCTCCCTCTCGCACGCTAAACACCAACCATCGTCGTGCCTATTTCTGCCAACTGTTGATACCATTTTACCGGACGCAAACACATCCATCCATCCAAATGACAAACGTGACGAGCGGCGACGATTTCCATTGACTCTCTCATTTCCATCCACTTGCATCCATGGCCGATGGTTCGGCTGGAAAATGGATAATGGCAAACGGGCACACCGTGGGGTTTACTTTACGGTTATTGCCGCTACCGTTCCGCGACAAAGTCACGTACACTGGGTTAATTTTATGCCACGGCACTGGCTCGATTTTCCACCCGACCAATAAATGCTGACTAATGTGAAGCGAATGGTCGTTGTCCTGGGGCGCAGAAAGGAATGTAAGCGACACCAAACATACGGGTGACGGGAAACATGCCATTGCTTGTTGAGTTGATTCTTTCAAAAGGAACTTGAAGCTTCGATTTTGATTAAAATATTTACGATACCGATTTAATACTTATGTTTACTTGTTCGGTTGATTTTTTTAAAAGAAATTGAAATTTTATATCGATTTAAATTTTTACACGTATAGAGATTTTTCTTAACAGGATGACAGCTACTAAAGAATAAGAAAGATTTTTCAAAGAGATGAACAAAGATGCTGGTGCTTGGAAGCTTGTTATTGTTTTTTTTGTGTTTCTTCTATTTACTTTTTATTTTATTTGCTTGTTTTTTTTTATTCTTTTTATTTGATTTTATTTTTTGCTTTGGATGTTTTTCTCCCCCAGGGGGGGAGTTTTAGATAGTATTGTAATAAAACATATTTACTTTTATTAAGTGACGTTATGTTTAGATTAAATTTTAGAGCTTTTTAGTAAAATGAGGGCTTTACTTGGGAGTAAAACAAATTCTCCAATAAGCTTTTTATGGTCAGCTTTAATAACCTTCGTTTCCCGACGAAACCGGTCTAGACATTGTGGCAGACGGTGGAAGATGCTTGTGAGAACTCACTGTGGACGATCGTAAAGGTCTGATAAGGATGATATCGCAAAACGGATGCAATATGTGTTCAACAACGCGATCCGAGTAGCGGAGAGTCATGGTTTTAATTTATTATCATTTATCTATTCGAGAGTGGTCGGACTTTGTACTAAATCATTTGAGCTGGCTAGAATGGATTGGATGTCAAAGTGACGAAGCGGAGTGGGTTGAAAATAATGGTGAGGAGGGAAAATATCTAACCTGCCCCCTTCCCATCCGGGTTTGAGCGTCCGAACAGAGTGTGTAAGGTTCAAGGAGAACGGCTGTTTCGGCTCGAGAAAAGAAAAGGGCGTCATGCATTTGAGCGTGAAACAATCCTAAAGGCAAACGTACGCAAAAACATACATCCCACTTTCCTTCCGACATACTCTGCATTTTCCATTTCGGAAAGCGGCCTCCTGGGGAGAGGGTCACATTTGCACGGAAAATCCCCAACCACCAATTACGTCACGCGATGCCGCGCGGAATGGTTTATAATTAGAACAGTAGGTTTCGCGATCATCTGATCCGAGCGCCGATCTTTCTCCTTCGCACGGTGTCATGACCTTGGCGGTGGAAGTATAGTTATTTTGTTTCTTTTCCTTTCCATCCCGTTACCGTTTTCCCCCGGGTTCCGGGGGAACGCGTTTTCCAAACTGCTTTTGCGGGTGGGTGGGAATGCTTGTTTCCTTCCCGCCGCCTACATTTGGAGGAATCTGTGGAGGGAATGTGTTTATTTTAAAAATAACCTTCCCCTTGAGAGGTGGCGGCAGTGGTTTTGATTGATGCTTATTTTACACACAAACTGGTGTTTTTTTTTGAAAATTTGTTTACAAACACGCTGAGGAAGTTATTTAAAACTAAGGTATCATATTGGAATTTAAATTTAAATACAATTTGTTTCAGCCTGAACAAGGCACGCAAGGTGGTGGATTATTGTGGATTCACAAAGAATCGAGATGTTCAATCCATCCAGATGAAGATTTTTAATAAATGAAATTAAAATTAAGATGATATTCTATTGATTTGAACATCAGTGTCTTAGCCTTGTTAGGAGAAACAAATAGTTTATCCAACTGTACTGAAATTTCTTCTTATAAAAAAACTCCAGAATTTCGACGATATTTTTCGATAAATTAAAGGATTAAAAATGACGTTATACAAAGTTGGTTTTATACGTGCGAAAACACGTTTGAAATAAGTCATCAATAAAAGTTTTATTTTATTTTCCTTAACAACATTGTGTTACCAAGTGTGGTGTTTCACACAAACGCACAAAACTCGTTGCCAATTTAAATGCACAGTTAAGTAAACTAACATTCGCACCGAGAACAAGCAGAAAATAGGCAAAACCGAAACCACCCCGTCGGTGCTCGCGTAAAATGCAGCGTGGTCGATTTTTAACGAACCCGATGCAATAACCGCACCGCCACGATACAATGACCGTTGCGACACAGATAAAGCGGTGCAGTGGAAAACAAAAGGAAAAACCCAAAATGCTGCTGCACCTTGGCCAGTCCGCGGTTTCGGGTTTACCGCCGTTTTTGGCGCGGTTAATTTCTTTAACCGACAACGGTCGCCGAGATGACGACGCGCAAAAGGACAAAGACGACGCGTCTTTGTGGCAAAGGGGTGGGATGGTATTTCGCGCCCCACGCCGCGACTGTTTTATTGTTAAAACAGATGACAATGTGTGACGGGGTGGTCGTGGTGGTCGGTTGGTTGGCTCGCTGTTTTATCCATTGTGCAACAGGTCGTTGCTTGGTGCTCCACAATGACGCTTCGATGGTGCGTTCGGGGTGATAAATTTCCGTTCTACAATATAAAACCATTTGCTGGGATATTTTATGCTTCAGTAAATCAACGCAACGAAAATAAGCCACTAATAAACGTTTCCCTTGCTCCGGTTTTCTCCCCCCTTAGATCGCTTTCCGTGGTATCCAAGACGGGATATCGACTGTTCTCGCTAACGTCCGTTGATCGTGTCGACGAAATCTTCTGCAGCCATGACGAGGATACAAAGATTGCCGAGCGGCTGTTCAGCAGCAGCCTCGTGGCGGTGGTTACCGCCAGTGAACCGAACAAGCTTAAGGTAGGTGCAAACCCCCCCCCCCCCCCCCGCCCCGTTTTTGGCCAAAGCCCCCCGAACGAGAGTAAGGGTGCGCAAGCTCTGTAAATCGTTCGCGAAACCGTGCAGCCCGCGTACACCACAGAAGCGAAGGCAAACCAATTTGTTGTTTGGTCAAGTTTATACACAAAACGGGTATGAAGCAAACCCGTCAGGTTTCCTCGCTCGCTTATCGCGCGCTGCATTTGGGTTTGCAAGCGGTTTGCCCACCGGTAGGAAATCGTAAGTGTAATGTTAACACAATTCCGATTAGGTACGGGTGGGGAGAAACATTTACGAGAAATACGAAGTAATGAAGAAAATCAACCGAAGGTTTCTCATAGGAAAAAGAGGAAAAAGAGGGCAAAAGATAGTAAGGGAATTGAGATTAATATAAACGTAGAGCAAACAAAGAAGAAACTCGCCTTGAGTGTGGATGTCATGTAAGAAAATTAGTGAAAATAAAATTAATACATAAAACGGCAATTGAGCACGGAGTATTGATAAGGAGCTTTATTACCTCTTTTGATTGCCAAAGGCGACAATTTTTAAATCGAATATTGCGTCTATGATTTACACAACTTTTCGTCAGACTGATCTTCAGGCTGATCTTCCTATGATACAATGGGAATGATGTAGAAGTTCTTGCTACGTTATTTGGGAGTAATACAAATTGGTAAAGAAAATAAAATTTTAAAATCACATTTTATAGATCCAATCTAATATGATTGGGCAAGACGGGGTTAACAGATAATGAGATAATTTATGTTCAAAATAATTCTCAAAGAAGTTATAAGTTTGGGCGAGGATTTTTATATAAAAAACAAGCAGTGAATTATAAGCAGCAATTCAAAGAAAGCAGAGCGGCCAGAAGTATGTTTGCTTCACGCAAAAGAAATTAAATTTATTGTATATTTCAAATGTCAAAAGGGAAACTTAAATTTTTGAATCACTATTAGAAGATCTAATAGGAACAAGAACAGCCTGGAAAGTAATGAACGATTCGAACTCAATATAAGTCTCAAAAACGTAATAAGTGTGGATGAAGAATTATAAAAAAATAATCAGAACCATTAAAAGCAGCAATTCAAAGAAAACGGACAGAACAGAGGCTCGTTTGCTTCATGTAAGCTAAATACATTTTTGTATTTTTTTTTAAATCAAAGGAGTCGGTGAGAAATATAGTTGAAAAATTACAACGAAGATTAATAAACCAGAATGACGTTTTACACGGAATGAACGTATCAGAAATCTAAGACGAATCATGATCGTTTGAAGATTAAAATGTCGTAAGATTAAATGTCGAACGTGTTAAACAGATACAACGTATGATTTAGTAAAATTTTTCTTCAAAGTAAAATGACCATGCTGTTATTCCTGTGGGTTGATAATCATTCAAAATGCCACAAAGCAAAAGCCGCGATGCAGATCGCAATGATAGACAAAGTTTTTTTTTTACGTTTTACAACTTACATGGCCTTTCCCATATAAGGCTCACAGTGGGAGAGTGACTCAGTTTCGATGATTCGATCGCGAAACCGGTATTAGTTCTAGAAGAAGCAGAAGAAGAAGGTAGAAAATTACAGTGGTGACCTTTGGCAATTGGCGTTCAGGTGCATGAGACTTGAGACTAAAACCAGCTTCCATTCGCTCGTTCCCGTTCGCAGGTGTGTCACTTCAAGAAGGGGGCCGAGATCTGCAACTATGGCTACCCGTCGGAGATCCTGTCGGTGAAACTGAACCGATCCCGGCTGGTGGTTTGCCTCGTGGACAGTATTTACATTCACAACATCCGTGATATGAGACTGCTACATTCCATCAAGAGCATGGCGCCGAACCCGAGCGGGCTGTGCACGCTGTCGCTGCTGTCGCACCTCGCCTACCCGGTGTCGGCCGAGTGCGGCGAGCTGCAGATCTTCGACGCGGCCAACCAGCTCCGGCGGCTGAAGCTGCGGGCGCACGACTCGCCGCTGTCGGCGCTGAACTTCTCGTACAACGGCGTGCTGCTGGCGACGGCCTCCGAGAAGGGCACCGTCATCCGGCTGTTCTGCGTGAAGAACGGCCAGAAGGTGCACGAGTTCCGGCGGGGCGTGAAGCGCCACGTCAACATCGGCTCGCTGAACTTCAGCACGTGCGCGAGCTTCGTCGTGGCCAGCTCGAACACCGAAACCGTACATATCTTCCGGATCGACCCGAAGGCGATCGAGCAGGCGGAGCGGCGCCAGAGCATCGCGGCCGATGCCGGGGCCGGCAGCAACCACAGCAGCTCGAGCGACGACGACGAGACGAACGGTGGCGCAACCGAGACCGGGTCGACCGTCGGCGGTTGGGGCATGGGCTTCCTCGCGAAGGCCGTCACCAACTACTTGCCGACGAACGTCGTGACGGACGTGTTCACGCAGGATCGGGCGTACGCGACGGTGCAGCTGGCCGAGGCCGGACTCCGGTACGAGTGCGTGATGGCCAAGCTGGAGAAGGAGACGCGCCTGCTGTTGGCCTGCGAGGATGGCTTCCTGTACATCTACAGCTTCGAGGACTCGAAGGGTGGCGAGTGCAAGCTCATCCGGGCCCACGATCTCCGTACGCCGTTGCACGGCATAACCGGTAAGAGAAAGATAATGAGACCTACAAGTGCGATCGGCAGGATTTTAATCGTGTTCCTTCCTTTCCTTCCTCTCCGCCCTCTACGGTTTCTCCTTCAGAAGTCGACATCGTTGGCAATGAGAACGATGAAAATACCAACAGCCTAAACGTGAACAACATGACCAAGTCGATGATGCCCGCACCGGGCACGTACGCCGGCGTACTGAAGGGTCGTCCTGCCGACAGGATGTCAGGTTAGTTGTCCGTCGTCGAGGACGGGATATCCTGTACGCAAAAAAAAAAAAAAAAAATAGAGTACCCTTCCCCCCTGCTCCGATACAGATGAACCGTTTCTAAAGTGAATCTCTTTCTCTCTCTTCTCTTTTTCTCCATTCGACGATCGACCGATCGATGGCGTTTTTAATTATCTCTTTCGTCTCGACAACATTCTACCAACTTTGTGATTTCCTTCTTTTTATTTTGGTCACGGTTCTCTTATGTTTTCCACCCCTTCCCCACCACTCTCTCCTTTTCCTTTACCTGCCTATGTCGCCACCTTCTCCAACCAATCCCACCCTCCACGTGTTATTATTTGTACCGTTTTTTTTATTTTACACACTTTGCACACACTTTGGTTCCATGTTTTCGTTTCCGTTTCCGCGGGTCGCTCCGTTCTCTCGATTTCATTCCAGCAGACTCCGACTGGTGTCACGATCTGCGCGAGGCGGTCGAGTACCCGGTGAAGGTGACCGTACCGATCTACGACGAGATGCAGTTCCCGCCGGTCAAGCCCATCGCCGTCGAATGACTAGTGGGAGGAGGTCATTCCGCCCCGGCCCCTGGAGGGAGATCGAATCGAACGGCCACCACCAACAGCAAACCAGCATCATCCAAGTGCGGCGGACGCAAGGGTTAAAGCAACCATCTAACCCTTCGATTAGACATGTGGTTGGCTGACTTCGGGTTTGATCTTCTTTCGGACACCATAACGATGATGAAGATGACGAGTGGCAAGCGTAAATGAAAGGATATATCGTGATGTTGACTTCTGCTTACATAGCGAGCGGGTGGGGTTTTGCAATGCGCGGGTCTGTGTGCGCATTGAACCATTGTTTTTATTTTCTTTAATTTATTTTTAAACGCATCTCTTCTTAAGGATTAAGTAGCGAGAGAGGGGAAAGGTGGGCTCGAGCATCTACAATGCCGGCAATGTCAAGCCCGCGTGCCCAATGGACATTTGGAAAAACATGAAACCATTCAAAAGGGACAACCAGCTGAGGCCGCTTTTCTTACGTCTGTTGCTTTATTTTGGTGTATTCCCCGTATCAGAAGACGTCCAGCAAACTATGTTAAACTAACATTACTTGAAGTAATTTCGGTTCGGAACAATCCAATCAGTTAATCAGCGTCTATTTGGTTTGAATGAAAACGAAAATGGAAAAAGAAAAAAAAACAAGACAAAAACAGGTTTACACTATTCGAGGATCGGGAGGCAGAGGATAGGGCTGCATTACAAAAAAATTATTTTTGTATTCTATTTACAGGCAACGGAAAGAATAAAGATAAAAAACTATTGCAGCCTGGTCAGACGAGATGAGAGAGCAGTTTCGGTACTTCATTTAGGGTCAGTAATAAGCAATAACAAAATCATTCAAAAATAAACACACACACAAAATCAAGTTCAATTTCATACACTAACTTTGGACACTGCTCGCCGTGTCGGCGCAAATGTCCTTTCGCAAAAGGATCCGTACTTCTCTCTACCATAGTGTGTTTCTATAAGTGCGTGTGTCGGTAGGTGTGTTTTATGCGCGCGTGTCGCAAACCGTCGTGATGATTTTGTTTCACTTCCGTTGAGTTGACTGTCAACGAACAAAATTGTCATTAAATTCGCTCGATCGAAGTTAGTATGTAGTAAAACACTATGCGCAACAGTTCGATGGTGGACGAATAACGAACGCCCCATATACTGAAAACCAATAAAAGTTACACCGTAGCACGGGATTTATCCTTCTTACGCGATCGCGCGAAACCTAGTGGACAAAAAAAAAAACGCTGCAACATGCAATAAGGTTTGAAAAGGACACACCCCTTGAGGAGCATCGGTTGCCACATTGGGCAGTGGCACGTGTTGTGGCAAGCAAATGTAAGGGAAGTGGAAAACAAAACTACAGAAAAAAACACACACACAAAACATGTGCATGTATAGTTTATTAAATGTCAATATCCATGGACGGTTGGATAAAGTTCATTGAGGAAATAAAACGCAAAAAAACGACAAACTTCTGCATGATACCAAAAAACAAATATTAAAAAAAATAATGTAAAAAGTGAAAAAAGCGAAAAAAATACTCATTGTTAAGTTAGTGGTTTAAGTACATGTATTTTTGTTTTTTTGTATGCGGGGCTCCCTCCCCCGCTGTTTTGCTCTATCGTTAAAACACCTTACCGTGCGGCCGAATGATTTGTGTGCAGAAAAAACAAACAAGGGTGGGAAGGTTTAAAAAGCGAACACCTGGGGACGGAAACGTGGAGTGAAATACACCATTTAATTTATTAAAACAACCGAATCCCGTATCAGTTTATGTGCATCGGTTCGAAGGGGGGAAACGGATGTTCTCAAGCTCTGTACATATAAAACACGTTCATAGGTCTACGCTTACAAGTGCATTGCGTACATTTTATTTGTCCGTTAAATCATCTGTACTTTGTGTTGTTTTTTTTTCTTTAAAAAAAATAGTATTTCTTGTAGTTATATCTAGTTGTTGTAAATTCTATGACGTGCATTGCGTAAACTGTCTTGCTTCTGGAGGCGTGAAGTTGATTTCGTTATCACACCGAAGTATTATTTTTCTCCCTTTTCAACCTTTTCGACCGAAACGGGGCTCGTACCTATGTTCCATACGTTTCTATATTTTTTTCATCTTCTGGCGGGGTACCGTGATGCACAAGTTTAAATTTTCCAACGGAAGGAAACGGAAACCGGCAAAACGGGATCCCAGCAAACATCTGTGAAGGTGTTTGAAGCACTACAATCTCTGCATGGTCGGCTTCCTTTGCAATCTTTCATCTAAAACAATAAAAACCCCGCCATTGGAGGCAACTTTCAAAGGAGAAGAGGAACATGATCAAGATCACGTATAACAAAACTCCCGAATGGATAACCATGTGTAGACACTTTGTGCACTCATTGCGCCTACTACTAGTAGAACAAAACAAATACAAAAAGTTGACAATGAATGTAATTTGAAGAGGAATATAACGTGCAGACAGAACAGAAGAAAAAAAAAACAAAATGGAATGAAAACAAACAAAAAACATATGATTATAAGGCAATAGAAAAAAATACATTAAAAGAAACACTGACATATGCCTAATTGCTTAACTTTCATTACATCTAGAAAATGAATCATTACACGGTCGACTATCTCACGGATCTTAACTTACTTAAGTATATCTACAACCGCTGAGCGGTTTTGGTTCGCCGAAGCTCCATCCGAAACCGCTCACGGTTGCTCGCCAAGCTGGTCCAATTCGTCTACACCGTCCTTCCACCTAATTTTAAGCCTACCACACCGCCTCTGTCCCTTGGGACAGCCTAAAAGGACTTTACGGCCTGGGTCGTCCGTTGCCATCCGCATGACATGGCCAGCCCACCGGAGCCAGCCGAGTCTAATTCGCTGTACGACAGTGGGTTCTCCATACAGCTCATAGAGCTCGTTACGGTTTTGCCCCCTGGCCTGGCTCGGGTCCGTTTTGATTCTATTTTCGTTGTGCGACGTTGATTCGCAATACACCTCCTTCGGAAACATGTTATTACATGTTTGTAGATTTTTATTCAGTTATGTGGTACTAATTGATCCAATCGCCTCTCAAATTACTGTTACACCATGCCATGAGCTTAGATAGCAATAGCATTGAAAGCGAGCGAAGGGAGGGGGAAAGTGAGATGCAGACAATTTCTACAATTTCTACCTTGAGCTTAGATAGCAATAGCACAGTTGAACGAGCGAAGCGAGCACGCAAGAGAGATGCACAATTTCTACAATTTCTACCTTGAGCTTAGATAGCAATAGCAAAGGTGAACGAGCGAAGCGAGCACGTAAGCGAGATGCACAATTTCGACGTTCCGGTTTTCCCACGCACTTTGCTGCTGTAGCTAAGGATACTAAGGATGCACGATGGAAGGGAAAATTTTTCTTGCGTTCTGATTGGTTGCGCGGTTTGATGAACGTTGAATGAATTTTTGGTAATCGATGGTTACATTGATTATCGATGGTTACTTTGCCGAAAAATAAAGCAAAGCGGAAGACTGCTATACAGTTTCATTCAAAAGTTTGAAATAGTTACGAAATGAAACGTTTTCGTGATTTTAGGGACAATTTCGAATCGAACATTGCATTTAATCTTGGGAAAGGTGGTTCTTCAACGTGATGAAAACAACCAACGCAAAATAAAACTACATCCATAAGGTTGGGCCCAGTAAACGGGCCTTTTACCGGGCCCTGCAAACGGGCCGTATTACCGGGCCACGTAAGCGGGTCCTGTTAACGGGTCGTGACACCGGGCCATGTAAACGGGTCCTGTAAACGGGTCCTGTAAACGGGTCCTGTAAACGGGTCCTGTAAATGGGCAATGTTACCGGGCTCTGTAAGCGGGCCGTGTTACCGCCGTTTACCGGGTCATGTAAACGGGTCCTGTAAATTGTTCGTGTTACCGGGCCCTGTAACCGGGACCAGTCAACGGGCCGTGTTACCGGGCCCTGTGACCGGGTCCAGTCAACGGGTCCTATAAACGGGTCCTGTAAACGGGCCCTGTAAACGTGCACTGTAACCTGGCCCTGTAAACGGGCCGTGTTACCGGGCCCTGTAAACGGGCCGTGTTACCGGGACCTGTCAACGGGTCCTCGAACCGGGACCTGTAACTGGGCCGTGTAACCGGGCCGTTTTACCTAGTAGAACCAAATTTGAGAAAGTATTGGTGTAAATCCCAAAAAAAAACCGTAGAACGCTGAGACTATGAAAAGGTGAAAGTCCTACTGCCCACTCTTTGGTAAAAGAGGTTGTATTTAGTAACGTTTGAAGCGTGTGATTGCCCAGAATATTATATAAGAAATTGTTTACAATTAAAAAATGATATTGATTATTACTAATAATTATTCAATGTGCCATTATCAGGAAGAAGCTTTACGTAGTTTCCCTCGTTTAAAGTGCACATAGGCACGATGCTTTGCCACGTCCGCTTTTCCGTAGAACCGTTTGCTGCAGAGGTCACAGGGAAATTCCTTATTCCCCGTGTGCCGGTTTTCGTGGTCCCGCAGCATGGACGCGCAACGATAGGCGAGGGTGCAAAACTGACACGTGTACTTCCCGCTGTGTATTTGCATATGCCTTTTGAGGTATTTTTCCAGCTTAAACTTAGCACCGCAGTGACATGAGTATGGCATCTCGTCAGCGTGCAGCTTCAGATGGTCTCGCAGATAGAAAATTGAATTGAATGCTTTACCACAGGTGAGACAAAGATGCTTGGTGGGGGCCACCGGCGGGCCGTGTTTTCGTGCGATATGCTTCTGTTTGGCCGTTTTGTTGGCGAACTTTTCGTCACAATGGGCGCACGCGTAGATCAACGCTTGGGTGTGAACGTTTTCGTGTGCGAGCAGATGCGATCGTGTTGCGAAGCTCTTGCCACAGGTCGCACACTGCAGCGAGCGCATGCGCATGCACCGTTGATGCACCCGTACAGCGGAATCGGATTTGTAGCATCGATAACAGATGTTACATCGGGCCGGTTTCGCGTCGTCGTCGGGGGGTGCATTCGGGGCGTGCACCGTACCGGCATGGACCATCAATTCGTGCTCGCTATCGAAGGTTTCACTGCATCCACAGCATGTTTGCTTTTTTGAGTCTTCACCGGTCGAGTCGGCTTCGGCATCCTTTACGGGCGGATTTTCATGCTCCCGTTTTTCGTGGCTCATCCTGCTGTACGCGTTGGCAAACATTTTTTCACAATATTTGCACGAAAAGATAAGTGGTTTTTTTTGTTCTTCGCCGGCCGATTCAGTATCGGTACCCTTTACGAGCGGGTTCTCATGCTCCCGTTTTTCGTGGCTCAACTTTTTGTACGTGCTGGGAAACAGTTTTCCACAATATTTGCACGAAAATATGAGTGCCTTTTCGTGCGTATTTCGATGGCGTACGAGGGCCGAAGCACGACCGAAGCGCTGGCCACATATCGTACACGCAAACCGACGGTTGCCCATGTAGACCTGATGATCCCGACACGACCGTTCGGATGAATACCAGCTATAGCAAACGTTGCACTGCACTGGCTTGTTGTCGTCTTCCGGTGGCGCATTTGGTGCATGAACCGAAACGGAATGTTCCATCAATTCATTCTCGGTTTCGAAGCAGAGCATACATCCGCAGCAGCTAAACTGTAGATCATCCAGTAGCTCGGGTTCAACAACCTGACTCGCTTCCACCTCGTCCGGTATTTTATCGTGTGTGCTTTTATGTCGCAGTAGCGAAGAAGTTCGGCCAAAGCGCATACCACACACCGGACACATAAACTGACGGTTGCCCATGTAGACCTGATGGTCCCGGCAAGACCGCTCGGATGAATACCAGCTATAGCAAACGTTGCACTGCACTGGTTTGGTTTTGTGTGGCGGGGGCGCATTTGGTGCATGTATCGAATCGGAATGTTCCATCAATTCATTCTCGGTCCCGAAGGAGAGGGTACATCCGCAGCAGCTGAATTTAAGATCATCCGGTGCCGATGACACCACGTAACACCCTACGTCGGTTGATCCATTGTCGATCAATTCCTCGGTGTAACTGTCGTCGATGCTTGGATTGGTTTGCATTTCTTTACCATGAGCTTCGAATCCTTCATTCTCAACACTATTTGCTGTAGAGTTGTTTGCGGCATCACTTGCTATCTGTGCGCCAATCGAGGACTTTTTCATCCACAGATGCTGCAGCACTTTACGATGCTGCTCTATACCCCGTTCTGTTCTTCTAGAGCAGTAGCAAATGTTGCACTGGAATGGTCTCGTTGGGTCCGGTGATGGTGGATTGAGAGCGTGTGTTAATTGCGAATGCTCCATCAAATCCTGTTCAGTTTCAAAGCTTGCAGAACACCCACAGCATTTGTGATTTAGTAGGCTATGGTCCGATGGTTTGGTTGTGTTAAAAGATGTGCCTGTATCATTTGCAACATCGTCCTCATTGATTGAGACGGGCGAAGCCTGTTCAGTTTCACTCACACATGAAGGACTATCTAACTGTTCTTCGTAGTGATCAATTTCTATATCTTCAATTAACGCAATGTAACTTTCAATGCCGGAAATTTGAACGGTTTCTTGTTCAACATCGTCCTCCACACTTTTTTCGGACGCTGTGTCTAAAGCGTCCAGCTGAAGTATTTGTCTAAAAGGTGTAGTTATCGTTACTGGGATTGATTGGACAAACTTTCATTAGTACATTAATACTTACGTGCAGTTTTGTTGACTTAGGTGCTCTTGTATAAGCTTCTCCGATGCGATGCATTTGCGACGAAAAGCTACGGCGTCGATGAGGTCCAATTGGCACTGTATACAGCAGAAACTGGGCAAACTGTTATCGTCCTCCACCTGGGTTCAAGCAGAAGATATAGCCCAAATCAAGTCTTTCGCATTCTAGAAGCTTTCAAAAACCTTACCGTCAGTCCTGTTAGTTCGACGATCATTTCTGCAATGGTCTCATCTTGATAATTGGTTTCAAAAATATTCACAAGCTGGTCCATCGATTGTTCACCAGTGCAAGTTCTGCACAGAGCGTTTAGTGCCATATTTTCAAACTAATGTAGAAATGAAACCGAACGGACAATAGCAAGTATATTTCCTGTACACTGAATTAAAGATCAATCGATTTGTATTACAATTGTTTGCGTTGTTTTCATCGACCACAGCCGAATCGGAACAATTTTCCCACCTTAAACTTGACAGAACTAGTGATGGCATTCTGCGAATCAGGATTCCGAAGATTCAATCCAAAAGGGATCATCAATCGAAGCGTTCGTTACGAAAGATTCAACACAACCAAGGTGTATAAATTAGAAGGTGAAGTCGTCCAGTGTAAAATGACATTTCACGACTTGACATAACACTTCTGGGGTATTCATATGGGTTTTGAGGGGGGGGTATCGGAAAAGGATTAGGCTTTTGACATAACTCTTCTCAAATATGGCACCCCTTCCAAAGCGACATAAAGTCACCTTCTATATTTATACACCTTGCAACACAACCTGGTATTTTCTGCTGAAATAACAAACTTTAGAATTGGTGAACCGATTTGTACATGTTACTCCCGAAATGAAAGGTCTGCTCAAGACACACAACTTTGTGTTACAATAGATCTTTCCATATTTTCTAGTTGTTAAGAAAGTTAATTTTGTGGAAAAGAGACGGCAATCTACCTGTTCCAACGGAACAAGGTGCTCAATATTTCGATTGGCCATTTAGGCAAAAATTTACCAATTTGTTTATGACTTTTGATTCTTTGAACCGATTTTCACGTTTTACTCCCCAAAAGAAAGGTCTTTTCAAGCCGCTCAATTTTAACGAAAGTGAGATTTTCCAGGCTACTTAGTTTTAAGCACGCATGATATGACGGATTGGGATTCGGATCTCAGAATGGATTTGGATTCGAATCCCTGCAGGAATTCAGTTTCCCCATCACTTTCTGTGAAGGCTGATTCGCACGTCGGCAAGTGCAAGTGGCAAGTAAGCAGGCAAGTGGCAAGTAGCCGTTCGCACTGCAGGCAAGTACTTGCCGGTAACTAGATCACTCACACAAGTACACAATAACGATTAAATTTTATTTTACCATTATTTCATCATCAATAAATAAAAATATTGATCAACGATACGATCAAATAATATTTCTCGAACATTAGTCGAAAATTGTCCTAAACAAATCACGAAAATGAAACAGTTTTTGTTTGACATCTTGTATTTACACGAGTTGTCAACCAATACATCCACCTACTTGCCTGAAAAATAGACTCGGTTCTATTCCACTGGCAAGTAGCTACTTGCCACTTGCCACTTGCTTGGTCCTGATTCGCACAGGGTAGGTACGCGGCAACTTGCCACTTGCACTTGCCACTTGCCGACGTGCGAATCAGCCTTGAACGAAACTGGCAGCAGCGTTGTTGACAAGATCAACACATTCACCTTATGACAAGGGTTTATTGAACAAGCCTCAAATACCTTGGTCTCAGTTTGAAATAATGGTTGAAATAGCCACTTTATGAATTGATAATTTTTAAACTACAGTTTGAAATGCCGTCTGCAATGTTTCCATGAGCATGAATACGTTGAAATGTGTTGCTTTTTTTTTAAATTTATTATTGGATTTACTAATATTGTAGTTGATAATCATGTGATTCTAAAGTAAATCTCAAGAGATTATAATGAATTTCGATTCGTCGAAGCCAAATTTCTTTTCCAATTCTGATTGCATTCAATTGGTTGCACCAAAACCAAATAGACCGCAATGTACGCTACTTTCCATGTCAGATATAAATTTATCATTTCATTATGATGATACCTTAAGAAAAAGAGAAGAAAGGAATTTTATTTGTTGTTAAGATATTTATTTGCAAATTATACGACCCTACACGAATACACCGCACTTTAGATGATGGAGTTAAAAAAACAACTTTTTTTAAAGTTGTTTTTCTAGCTCTATTAGTTTAGGATTTGATTTGTTAGCCTGCTTTCGTTTCTTTATGCGGCTTTTCGGACCGTGCCATTTGGCACGATGTTTTCCTAATTGTTTTTGTGAGTAAAAACCTTCATTGCAGACGCTGCAGAAATATTCCTTTATCCCGAGGTGCCCGTTTTCGTGTCCTTTAAGAACACTTGGACATCTGAAGGTAGCTTGGCAAAATCGGCACGTGTTTCGACCGGAGTGTGCCTTTGCCATATGGCTGTATAAGTAATGCTTCATCTTGAATGCTGCGCCACAATAACATTTATGTAACGGTTTGTCTTCATGCAGATTCATATGTTCTCTAAGATAGCTCGCGGTAGTGTAAGTCTTTCCACACGTCGGGCAAACATGGCTCGCCTGTGCTCTGTGCGTTAATCGTATATGCTTCGTTCTAGCATATTTACTGTGGAAAGTTTGCCCACATTGTCCGCATTCGAATTCCTTTGTGTTGTGCACTATTTCATGCATGTAAAGGCTCGAAGGTATGGAGAATATTTTTCCACATATCGCACACTGATACGGACCCTGGGCATTCTGGTGGCGGTGCAAATTAATTTCCGTTTTAAACGATTTGTAACAGATATTGCATCGAACTGGCTTCCGTGGGTCTACCAGGGCTTTTGGGGCATGCACCGTTTGTGCATGTTGCAGTAATTCATTCTTCGTTCCAAAGTCAGAACCGCATCCACAGCATTTGGATGACTTTTCCAATATGTGTTCGTCTTGTTGAATATTGCCTTTTGCTTCCTGCGTTTGTTCTTCATTGTTTGGCCTTTTCAATATATGTTCGTATCGTTGATGCTGTAATTTCTGATAAACTGAAACAAACAATTTGCCACAAAATTTACACGGCAGAGTTGGTTCTTTGCTGTGCTTGCCTTTGTGTCGTACTAAGGCATAAGGAACACCGAATTGTGCCCCACAAGTAGCACACTTATACTTTCTTGGGAGCTTTTTGTTCTTATGATCGTTTAAATCGTCCTCTGTCTTAAACGTTTGATAACAGATGTTACATTTAAATTGGTTGCTAGCATCTGCCAAGCGTGTTTTTTTAGCATGCACGTGATTTGCATGTTGTATCATCATATCATCCGTATCAAATGTTCTGCCGCAACCACAGCATACGTGGTTGACTGAATTAATATCTATTATTTCATTGTCAGCTATTGGATACCTAACTCTGCGGTTCAATATGTTAACGGGAGTTTCACTCTGTTCTGGAATCTTGCGTATTGTTTCCGGGGTTTGTTCTTGATTGCTGCCAACTGTTTCCTTCGTTTGTTCTTGTGTGTTGCACATTTTTTCCTGCGTTTGTTCTTCATTCTTACCTATTTGTTCGTTCCTTTGTTCTTGATTGTTGCATTTTTTTTCATGCGCTAATCTTCTATATACAGATACGAACCGTTTGGTGCAATATTTGCACGGGAAAATATCTTCTTTATCGTGCTTGTTTTTGTGTCGCACAAAATCAGTGCGGGCCTTGAATAACTTACCACAAGTCGGGCACTTATATTTCCTTTTACGATTTATCTTTTGATGGCTCTGCACAAGGCCTTTGGTCTTAAACCAGGCGTAGCAAATGTTGCATTGGAAGGGTTTGATTTCACTAGCCGGAGCAGAGTTTGGGGCATGCACCAATTTGCCATGTTCGATTAATTCTGCCTCGCTCTGGAAAGTTCGTCTGCACATACAGCAGCCTATGACTTCCTCATGGTTTAGCTCTTCGGGTGCAACAGCAATTCTTTTGGACACTTGTACTAAACGGGTTCCAGGTAAACTGACGAAACAGAACTCAGCACTTTTCCTAGTGCTGTCGTCCTGTCGGTTTCGATTGGATGCTTCGCCGTTGTGACACTTCGCAGCGTGCTCTTGTAGAGAACTAAAGTCTACGAAGTTAGTTTTACAAAAGCTACATTGGTTATTTTCAAACTCTGCAGATGCCAAAGATTCTTCTTTTGTACCATTCAAACTATCTTCGGGGTTTCCAACTGGGGGATTTGAGATATATGTTTTACCAACACCAAATTCTTTGTAACCATCGTCTGCTACCATGCGTTCGTTGATATCTTGAGCAGTCGTTGATGTGATGTTCAGTTTGTAATGTTTGTAATTATCCTTTTCGAATGATATTTCAGGTGGTAGAACGAGCTCATCACTTTCGAGTTCAAGATGTTCTACATCGGAACCTTCCTGTTTTATGTGATCAAAATCCACGCATCCATGGGCTCCAGCTTGGCTAAGTGAAAAGAAATAGTTCGAATCGAATTATACAAATGAAGTCAAACATAAATCAAGAGTTACTCAAACTTACACAAAAGTAGACTGCAGTAAGGCCCTCATTATATTATCTGAATAGATGCATTTACGACGAATAGTGATGGAGATAATGAGGTCTGAGTGGCACTGCACACAACATAAGCTAGGTAAACCATCATTTTCCTTCACCTGCGTGAGGGCATCACACATTATTTTTGTAGGAAATCTGTTAGCTGCATAAGGAAGCCGAAAATGTTACCTTCAATCCTGTAAGTTCGATTATCATTTCAGCAATCGTGCCGGGATGGCAATTGGTTTCAAAAATATCCACCAGCTGATCCACTGATTTCTCCTGACTACAAACACGGCACGGTGAATTTGCGGACATGTTTGAAGTTAATCTGATGCTGCCGTAGTGCGTATTTGTTTATAACGGGTTTGGCGAGCAGAAAAAGTATGATTTTATCATCAAAATGGAAAGAAGAGACCACTCGATACATCAATTAGATAAACAATTCAAGGAATATTAAAAACATCGCCTGCGCATGACAGGTAAAATGTTTACGTTTTTAAGTTTTCAGTTTGGTTGCGATGATTTCTATACACCTTGAAGCTATTAAGGCCATTATTGGATTCCGACGGTTTTCTCAACATGAACTTTAAAAAGTACATTCAAAACATTACAAAAAGCAACTAAAAATGCCGCTAATAAAGTTTTCAAAAGTGTTGTTAATTTTTTGTATGAGATATAGAATGTTCGTGTCGACAAAGTCGTCGGTATTCTATAATGTGCCCTTATGTTTACCTGCAGAGTTCTTCGATGTTGTGAGTGTGACAGAACGATTTATAAAGTGCGGCGTGCTACTTGTAAACAAATAAGTATTTCATCTACTGCTGCCTCCTTCGTGGCGTAAAACTATCTTCAAATATGTCCGCAAACATATTGTGCCGAGTTTGTGCTAATGAGCAATCAGTTGAAAAGATGGTCAATATTTTCGTAACCAACGATCACGGCGAAAGCATTGCCACTTCGATCATTGAACTAACAGGATTGGTGGTAAGATTCAATGCTTCATCCATTTCAAACGGAATTATAGTGAATGCAATTGTGTTCTTCATGTAGGTAATTGAAAATGATGGTTTACCTAGCTTATGCTGTGTGCAGTGCCAATCAGACCTGAGCGGTTCCCTAGCAGTCCGTCGCAAATGCCTCGAATCAGAAAATGCTCTAAAAGTCATGCTTCAAATAACCCCATCGTGAGTGTGAACATATGTCCATTAGCTATTTAGTCATTTTTTACAATCCCTTCTTTTTTTTTTAGAAAACAACACATTCAGGAACTTTCCATCGAAGAAGATCGGAAACCAGATTTATCATTATTAATGGAATGTAGTGTTGCAAACGAAACAAGCCCAAAACGCACATTGAATCACATATGCTGCGGATGTAGATCAAGCTTCGAGACGGAAAGTGAATTGATGAAACATTCCCGTTTGATACACGCCACCAATCCACCTTTGCCAGACCCAACGAGACCATTCCAATGCAATGTATGCTATCGATGGATCAAGACACAGAAAGGTGTAGAGTTGCACAAAAGACGGCTTCAAGTAAAAAATTCAATCCAGCCATTCGAGAATCCCTTCACTGCGTATGATGAGAAATCGATAGCAAATGATAATTCTAATATCTTTGTTGGAGAGTTTGCCAGTGTTGATGGCATAAAACAAGAGGATCCTATCGAAGTCGATGTTAACAAAAATTTGGAATGTAGCATTTGTCGAGCATGCTTTCTAGATGCAAGCTCATTCGATGAACATATCGAAAAGTGCAAACAAGAAGCAAACATTGGTTGTATTGCAGTTGCCAATAACATCAAAGTACCGGGTGATACAGCTGATGATGCACCCACAATAAGAGGAGTAGATAAATACTATAAACATGATGCAGCCAAATCAAAGGATTCAACTCGGCAAAGGCACACATGCTGTGGATGTCTAAAAAGCTTTGACACTGAAAACGAATTGATAGTACATTCAAAGGCAGTACATGCCCCTGATGCACCTGAACCGGACGACGTAGCTCCATTTCAATGCAACATATGCTACAGCTTGCATCAAACAGTCCGTGCCGCTCGGATTCATCGGTCGCTTACGTGCCTGCGTAGCTTTTGTTGCAAGGTGTGTCAAGCATCGTTTAAAAGTGCTGCCGCCCGATTAAAGCACCATCATAGATATCACACGGACCAGCCCACGCAGGCTGTTTCAATACGGAAGATCAATAGGCGTGTTGAAGGCGTAGAGACATCATCAGTAAAATCTCAAAATGGTTTAGCAGAAGAATCAAACAAAACGAAAAATGTGTCCATGCCACCAGGTTCGAGTCAACAATATGATCGTGCTCACGGTTCCAATGCATCTACAACAAGTTATATACCAGCAGAAAACGACGATGAAAATTGCAGTGCAGAATCAAAGGATTTAACTCAGGAAAAATACAAGTGTTGCGGGTGTCTAGTTCAATTCGACAATGAAAACGAATTGATGGAACATGCGCAAGCCGTACACGGCTCCAATGCATCGAAACCGAACGAGACAAACCCATTTCAATGTAAGGTTTGCTACCACTTGTTTGACACAGTTCGTGCTATGAATATCCATCGGTCCCATTTCTCCCAGCGCAGACGTAGCTGCAAGGTGTGTGGTGCATCGCTAAAAAATGGAATCGCCGTTTTAAGACACCAAAAATGCCTCTTAAAACCCGAGAACCATTATCCTTGTAGGCTTTGCGGTGAAAATTTTACCTATTGGATCTCTAGAAAAAAGCATGAACAAAATGAGCACCACGATACAATCGAAAAAAGTTATAAATGCTGCGGGTGTTGCACTCAGTTCCGTACGGAAAAGGAACTGCTGTACCATAGCCGTTCGGTACATGCCCCCTGGGCGCCACCGCCAGCCCAAGGGAGACCATTTCAATGCAAAACCTGCTATCGTAGTTTTAAGACTGCGGGTAATCTAAAAACCCATGTGGATTCAAAAAAATATTCGTTTCAGTGTACAACGTGCGAAAAACAGTTTTCATGCTATTCCTCCCTAATCCGACACGAAAAGTTGCACAACAAAACCACGCGCCCATGCAAATACTGTAGGGAAACATTCTCAAATAGATTCGAATTAAGGAAACATGAATATGGTGTCCACAAAGAAGAGCGAGCAAATTTACTGCAACACGTTTGCTCTGTGTGTGGGAAAACTTTCCGCAGTGCTGATTACCTTAGAATACATACGAAATTGCATGCTGATGCCACACCATACAAATGTTTTTGTGGTGCTCAGTTCAAGCTGAAAGTATACTTAACATCGCACAGGAAAACGGTGCACAATGAAGGGCACACTTGTAAATACTGTAAAAAGAGCTTTCCCTACGCTTCCTTACTGAAGGAACACGAAAACCAGCATAGGGGAAACAAAGAAATTCAATGCGAATTTTGCGGTAAAGAATTCTACACGAGCTCCTCTGCCAGACACCATATGCAGAAAGTACACGGGAAAATTAAGAAACGTGCTTAATGAATGGGGGAAAAGCAAAAGGAAAAAACAAACAACGTACTAAATATTTTGAAATGTATACCTTGCTGTGCATTCGTCTCAAACGAAACGAAAAAACTTGTTTAATGGATTCAGCTGAACATTCTAACATAACTACATATGTATTCACTTATTTTAAAATGCGCATGACTTCTTTTTCCGATTTAACCAATAAGTCGTTGTAATGTTTGATGTTAATAATAAAACCAAATAAATTTCTAAAATCAAACCATATTTTAACGTGTGTGGAGAGTTTGAATGAAATCAAAGGTCTTTTTAGACACATAATTTTAAAGAAGTAAGATTTTCCTAAGTCCTGGTACTTCGAGAGAATTCACTGTTATGGAAAAAGGTAGAGTTATCCCTAACGGAATTTTTAGCTGAAGCAGTCAAATTATTGATAGTTTTTTAGTAGCTGAATCAATTTTTACACTTGACAGCTTGATAATGAGAGAAATGTTAAGCCAAGAAAATTTAAGTTTTTTTCAGTAGTTGAAAAATTTCACGAAATATTTGATCGCACGCAAGATGCAGGGCTTTGGTAAAAGCTTGGATGCAAAAGCTAGCCGAACATGATGGTTTTAATTTTAATGTTTTAAATTTATAGTAGTAATTTTAAATAAGTAAATTAGTAAAAGTAGTATTTTTTTATTAGTAGATGCGAAACGTTTCATGTATAATTTTCAGGTTTAGTTATAGTTATAATTTATAAAAATAAATTTCGTAAAAAACATGGGATTCTTGAGCTGGGATTTAGAAATAGGGATCTGTTAACTCCGAAGCACCGTAGGAAATTAATAAACATTTGCCCTTCTATCTTTGTCATTCAATCTTTTCCAGCGGTGACCCCTATGGCAGCTGCTTCCAAACGCGTGGCGAAGACGTTTTGTATTTGTAGACTGGCTTGCGGTCATTTTTCTTCATTTGATTTCTATCAGTCAATAAGAAATTGAAGCGTTCATTGCTATCCGTTGAATAGAGATAAAGAAACCTTCAGCCACCTCATGCTCGGTTGTCACCCGCATGCAGTTGTTCTTCTTCCGTTCGTTGCGGTTATTCTTGAAACGCATGCCAGCATAGGTGCGGTTCTGGTTCCACCACACCAGCACACAAACGGGAAGCTGCAACTTGCACCATGCTGATCGAGCAATCCTTGACGGGTATATTACATCGCAGAGTGAAGAAATAGTTATGGTCATTGGTCAGGGATACCTCATTAAAGGAGGATTTAAACCAACACCCCGTCGATGCCTGGGCATCATGTCGTTTGATAATGCTCGCCCTTTTGCTTTTTGTTTAACTGCAAAAAGCAAAATAAAAACACAGAGGGCACAACTCCTAGTGTTCGAGATGCTGACCCCGTACGGTGACGGTATCCTTCCGGAACAGATGGTTTAATATATGCGCCACCTTAGCCCTTGTGAGGTGGTCCTGGGACACCCTCCTGCGTTGTCCGGCACCCCGGCATGAGACTGTGTTTGGGCTCGTGCTGCGTCTATTCGAACGCAAACTTGGCGTGACCAGTGTGTTCCCAATTTCTTAAAGATGGCTTCATTCGAGGAAGTCAAAATTTCTGCACGGCAAAATGAAGACAACGCCTAGGATAAATGGGACCTGATGGCCATTTGTTTGATTGAAACACCAATCAGTTCTGTCGCACAAGTAATGCTCCTTGCAGGCTTTGACCATGCTTTTGCAGAAGGAGTGATCGTACGGCCAGTGAGTATAGCAGATGCATCTTTCCGTTAATGTTTTCCATCGCAAAAACCTTTGACCAATAGTCCACTATTGTTATCGATGAAACGAATGGGCTACAATGACAATGTTTACACGAAATATATGCACGTGCTCGTTGCGGTAGGTAGTTTCGATAGGAGTGCAGAAGGAAAACGAGAAAAAATCCTAGCACATTAATTGCCATCACTGATTGCAACGAATGCTTCCTACCAAACAGGAGTTTCGTATGTGTTTGGAATGAAAATGAGGGTTTTGATTTGGATTTGGATGGATATTTAAAGCAAATACGTATTGGCCAACATTTTTTTTTGGTTATTTCGTTAAACTAAAAAGTCTAACAGCAGTCATTTTAAATGATTTGTTGAATAGAACAAACTACAGTTTATCAACTTCTTAGTTATTTAAGAAGAATTAAGATGTAAGGATCTGTGCAGTTAAGAAATCAGTTGAAAAATTGTCGACTTAATACAAAGCAACAGATCAGTAAAGAGGCAAGATTAACTGAAAATAAATATTTTGTCTGTTGTGTTTTCTCTTCAAAATTCTGTTTTCAATTCAGTTATATCAACGTATTCCAGTGCCGCCCAGCGAGCCCCCTAGAGGTTCTTCTACACTCTCAACAGTTTTATTATTTCCACAACACCGGGCAACCAATCAATTTGCAGCCAAATTTATGATCTTTATACCATAAATACTTGTGTAGCGACATCGTCTAGGAACAATGTACAGGGGCATAATAAATTTTAAACTATTTCCAAACCATGCGCTCCGTGGAGTACATAATTTCGGTCGTGTGTTGTTTATGCTTGTCGTGCGGCCTTTTTCTCCGGTCCACGAGATTATGTAATGAATAAAGATATTCTTCTTCTGCGTTATTGGTCGCCCGGTTTTCTGTTGTTGGTTAACCGAACGAATCTATTTTCTTCTATTTTGGCATTTCTACCTTTCATTGATTCAATCGTTCTCAACTTTCGAGTGGTGCCAAAAAGCATCTTAAAACGATCGAAATAGTTTCAAACTGCAAATGCGGATCATTATCCTTTGTCCCGAATGAGAAAGTAACATTGGGTAAGGCAGAAAAAATAATTAAGATTGATGGGTTTATAAGGAACTTCAGGCAGTTTGTTTAGCCCTTGCCCAGAGGCGATACAATCGTCACTTCGAATCGCACACACCGATATCGACATAAAGTTTGCAGATCGCTACCGACTCGTGGCCATCTTGGGCGGCCAGGGATCGCTCCAGTCAGTTCTGTGCCATGTCCACACTTTTCCTCCCTTTGCCTGTGTGTGATTTGGACCCGGGCTCAAGAAAAGGTCCTGCCAGACAGCCCTCCCCAGGTGGCATTGGGTGAATGGTGGTGTTTTGTTGTGTACACTATTGAACGCACTCGGCGGGATACTTTAGAATAACGCTGTCCAGGGATCTGGCTGGAATCATACCGAGTATTAGGAAAAATTACAAGAGATAGCAAGAAGCTATCTACGGTACAAATCGCGAAACGAATAGAATCGATCCTTGATGGTATAGTAATTTTTAATGTAATCTATGGTTTAATAACAAAAGCGTTGGTAATATTGGTCTTCAGGGATCATTATTTGTTCAACAACATCTTGTACCATAAATCAGACTCCTAATGAGAATGAAAACGTTATCACATTGTGAAGGCTCTAAAAGGTTAGAAAATTCTTGCCAGTTTATATGAAATCATTACCTTTTACTTTGGTATTTCATGTAGGTCTCTGTTGTGAAACATTGTAGTTGATTTGTTTTACACAACCGTACGCACGGTGAGTTTATTTGAGTGTTTTTTGGCGTTTTATTTCCTACCCTTTTGCCAGGTTTGTGGTTTTTCTCTTCTGCTGCTACTGGTTTAGCCACACTTTGTATTCATATTCATCGCGATGCATTTTACTGAAAGAAGTGATTTTTAAATACGATTCGTAATCCGTTGGCAAAATAAACCACACGCTTTGGGTGAGGGTTTGAAAATAAAATAAAAATTGAAGTAACAACCCGCGTCGGTTTTAGGACAACCCATGGTAGCTGACAACTTCCAAATGAAGACACCAAGGCTGGGAGCTTAAGGATGAAAGCGGTTTGTGCTTGTGGCTGGAAAATCGTAAAAAAGGGAGCACCGTCCAAACCGAACAATAGACGCGCTCAGTTGGGGTGAGCGTGTTGGAAAGATGTGAACAAAAGGTGAAAATTAATTTCTGTTCCGATGATTTCAACCCCGGTCCCGCTTAACGACTCGTCAAACAGTGAACAGACGGAGATGATGGAGCTGCGGGTTGCGCTGGTTGGCCGGGGCCGAAGGGACAGTAAGACAAATGTGCATCATTTCGGGCCGATTGCAACTGCAACAGATGCTGCAACACAAAAAGCCCACGCCCGCCAACGCCTTCCCGAAACAGTTTACGTTTAATCCGCGCAAACAGAGGGCTTCGAAGTTGGTATCCTTTTGGAGCGACCTTGCTCAGGTGCAGGGCGTGCTTTAAGGTTCGTGGACGGTTCTCGGAAACGCATCCCGGCGCAACAATCGGGCCAATGAAATGGGCGAAACAAATGGTGGCCCGAATAAAGTTGTGAAATTTATGACACGTTCGTTGCCGCCGCCGAAACAAGTGCCTCGGTTTTATTTCCCGGCTTTTCTCCGCAGGACACTCCGGGAGTATTCCAGCTGATTGAGTTGTGTCTCGCGCGGGACACCACAAAGCAAGTTGCGGCGTTTTCGAGAAACATTTTTCGAACAAATTCCACCGACGCGCGCCGGTGGTGAATGTTTTATTGCTTTCACACCATGCGGCGGCGTAAATTCGTTTCGAAAGGACGAAAGATTCCTTAAAGCGGAGGCGTTCTCCAGTTTGCCGAAGGCAGAAGGTATATGCCAGAGTATATGAGGTTCATTTGTTTTACAAGCTGCTAATCAATGCGCTCGTGTGGACACTTGACCTTTGGCCGGCTCCTCCTTCGAGGGTTTCGTAAAACACCTTGAGCCAAGCAAATTGATTTCACCTGCATCGGTTTTATGCTTGGTAAGAAACAAAACTAAAAACACAAATCAATAAAACTGTGAACACATTTGTAAGCAATTAACTGCGACCGGGAGAAAATTGTTTGTGAGTGATTTTCCCTTTGTTTTATAACGTAATAGATGTTTTCTATTCGGAAAAACGAGAGAAAGATTCTTCGTCATCCGTCCCCTTCGATCGACACTAATAAATGAGTAATTTTCGGCATCAGCGCCTTCACGTCTTCCCCCTAAACGTTTCTACTACCCTACGTTCTCTAGAAGGCGTTTTTGATCTTATCACTCAGTTAATCGGGCCCTTTGATACCGCGTTTATGCTTTAGCTGGCGAATTGTGGATGGAAAGCGGGAAAATTTACCGACTGCAAGTCAATTTACATAATAGACAAAATAGGAAGTTAACTTCCACCAATGCTCGAACAACTGTTCCAGATTGCGACGAATGATAACGGAGCGTTAGTGAGATTTGTAACGAACTTTAGAAAAAAATAACAGTTCGGCGAAAGAATCTGAAACTTGTCAATTGTTCTTGAAAATCTCGCTAAATTAGTTGAAGAATACCGATAGTATCAAGGATGTTTCAAAACACCAAGGTTCGCGAACAGTTTTTCATTCTTTATCCATAGTTTACAGTGTTTTTTTTGTTACATTTTTAGGTGGGTTGGTTTAGGGGAAATTAAATTTACATACCAGCGGTAATAGAATTTTCCAGTATCGTTTTTGAGTTTTTTACCCAAATCTACGACCCAAGACGAACCCTTGAATACTCGCACGAGAAAGTGAACTGACAGTAAATGAAGAGTAAGGATGAAATTCGGAAAAACAGGAGAGTAAAAGGGAGAACCAGAGCCGCTTTGATTTATTCAAATTTGCAATTCATTTAGCGAGCCCTGACTTCAAAGGACCGGTAAAACCCCGGTGCGATACGGATCGCGCACCACACGTCGGGACGGGGAAATGCTGCCGAAGGCGGCGACCAGGGACAATTGAGTTTTAGATTCAGTTTTCTCCTACAGTCACCTCGATTGGATTCTCTCTGTTTTTTGTTTATTTTGAATTTCCCTTAAGGCTCTGGAAGCATCACCAGGTTTCGGCAGCAACGGCAGCAGTCAATGGTTCCGGGATCTGGCGGAAAGAGCGTGCTACCAACGCGTGTGCTCCGGATGCATTGCTGTCAGAAGAAAGTAGGACCGTTTCCTTTCGTTTAGATACACGGACAACCCAAGGGATGTTCGGCCAACTGCTTGAAAATTTGAATGTTTATGCTCACACTGCAATTCGCACTGTAAAATATGATAAAGTAACATTGAAGACAGTGAAAGAGAGCAAAGTAATAGAAAGAGAGCTGGTGACAGAATTATTGAAAAAAGAAGAAGAAAGAGAGATTAAAAGGAAAAGGAAGGAACGTATTTTTAAGGAATCACAATTTTATTATACTGTATGACGGTAAACACAGCAGTAAAAACCCATTTACAGCGTCAAATCGGAGCTCCGGTCTGCCTCGGGAGGACATTTTCCTTCTTTGCCTTCTGCTTGGTAGGGAAATTCAGGATACACCACCATCTCAACAGCTTATGCTTATGAATATGATACCGATCGCCGATGTTGGAAGGACGCTCGCGGCGGATCCCTTCTTGCCGCACGACTTGTACTGGCGTACGACAAGCCAATAAAACACACGAATTCATCATAACTTCTGCATTTGGGAAACTGGTAAACGAAGGCCAAAACCAGGATCGCAGGCTTTAAGGATCAATCGAGGCGGGCATTGAAGCGGGCGATTTTTCGATGCTCTCTCGTCGAATTGGAGTTCGATTTTCCTTTTCCTTTTCGGAAGTTCGGGCTTTCGGTTGGGCTTTAAAACGATAAAAATTCATAGCGCGGCAGCGACCGGCATAGTCGTAACCATGACGACGTTCGCACAAGGGCACGTTTGCTGTTGCGAGGAGGTTAATAAAAATCAAAGGCAGCCACACGGCAACAACATCGGGGTCGTTACGGTGAATCGATACGTGTATACCCGCATAAGATGGGAGGTGGTGAGGGTGTAAATGAGAAGGTGAGAAGATGTTGTATTATGCAGGGAACGATCGACTCCGATGTTTAGTTTAGCTTCCGAGCGGCCGGCTTGAGTTGCGCTCGAAAATTGGGCCCCTTTACTGACTTGGCAGCATAGTTACCTGCTTTTTTACCCGTACACACACTTTGCCCACAACTTTTTTTTTCAACATCCTTTTCGCCGAGAAAAACTCCTAAGCCAAGACTCGATTGATGCGGGAGCCCGGGGCCGGAGTGTATTAATTGGGCAGGCACGGAAGGTGCATTGGAGTCGTAAAGCAATCCGAGCGTCGAAATGTATCGTTTGAGCCGTGCCCCCGGTAGTGGTTGGTTGTAAAGGGTCGGAACACATTTTTACATTTGTTTATTGGAACTACCGAAAAAATCCGTCAGCAACCGCCCCAGAAATGGTTCGCGTCCGTTCAGTTTCTGTTTAACTCTTCGGGGTTGTTTTTTGGTCGGAAAGTAAGGTGCTCCCCGTCTTTTGATCGCCGCTTAAGTACGATGCAATCATTTAGCCTTTTTTATGTGGAAACATCACAGAAAGCGCATGTTTTGAATTGTTGAATCATAAATCTGCGGGATATAAAACTAATCGGTTGGATGAATATAGAACCTAATCCAATAAATCTTAAGTAAAGAAATTGGTTAAAATATTTTTAGCAATTGCTTATGAGAAGTAATCTCACTCAACATTATCCAACTATTTATGAAAAAGGTATAAGAAAAAGTAAACCTAACCTAAATACTCAATCATGAACGTAAAGTGAGAGATTAAATAAAAAAAATATTTAGCAATGGATAGGAAATAAATTTGTTTCAAATGTTAAAACTATATAGCTATTTAAAAAAGTATTTGGTCTGCAATAATAGTCTTTTGGAAAACTTGAACTGTTTCAACAAACAACGTGGAAATGAAAATACCTTCAGTGTAAGGGATGGAATCCTTAATTCATTCATTTTCATTGTTTATTTCTCATTTGCGAAAATCTGAGGACAAAACAAAACTAGAAAACAATAAAATTACACGGAAAGTTACATGGCGATCACCTTCCATGTAATATTTTGGCGCAGACAAATATGTCACCGAGAGGCGACCGAGGGATGGAAAACGAATTGGCAGGGAAATCGATTTCCCCGAAAATGCGCCGCGGGTAGGCTGGCGAATGGGACGTAAACAATACCTGTCGTTGCAGAAACCTAAACGGATCATTTTGGACCCGGAACCAGCACACCTTCACTGTCGATATCAATGGGAGGCTCTTGGTGTGGCAAAGGAAGTTGGAGATACAAAAACATTGTATATCGAGGGAACCAAATGCAAAACGAACGTAAAACAATGCTGCGTCCTAGGGTCGAATCAGGGATAGCTCGGGAGGGAAATCAACCTGAGGTAAACCGAGGCGAGACCACAGGAGTAGTGCACAATATGGGGCCTCAGCACCATGCGCTCCGCAGGAAGTGTAAAGTAGTCCAGTGGCACGTTACGAACCTGCCAGTGGCAGCTATGACAACACCAGAAGCTCCCGCTAAGTTCCAGCGAACTCAAGAAATTGGGCAAAGTGCAATAGGACAAAGTCCCAGACAAAGCAACCAGCAGTGTTTTGCTGCAGAAAAAGGTAGCAGACGAGATGAGTCTATCGTCCGAGACGACACAACAGCATGAGTCCGACCATGACCACCAGGTTGGTTGACGCATCACGGGATATCTGAAACTCTTATCAGGGGTCGTTTTTTTCCTACGTTTACCCTACTGTCACAACAATGGCTCCATGGTTTAATGTCCAGGGCCAACCACGACCCAGAAGGTGCCAGTAACCAATGGCAACGTGCGATTGGACTAGAGTGAGCTGTGATGAGGCATATCACATGTTTATCAAACTGTTTAAAATAAACCTCTTTGAAGACATGCTTATGGCTAAAAACACAGAAGGACCATTATCGTCCTTTTCGGTTTCCACAGCATCTGAACCTAAGTCTATTTGGTATCTTCATCAATGATTTACTAATGTCCTATGTCACCTCCATACTGTGCGTGGTTCGGAAGATCAGGACCACACAGAATTCGAACAGCTCAGCTTCCAGAGAAGAACTCCTTCCTTTCGCTAGCTTCACGAGGGTATCGTTCCGTGACCTTCGGTGAACGGCGAGGGTGACTTTGGACACACAGGCAGGATCATTATCTTCCCAACGTGGCAAATCGTATCCTTCACCCTTGGGTTTCAATTAATCCGCGGGTATTCGGCTAAAGTGTTGCGGAGAGCATGTTCCGCATGTAGTTGGTAGTTGATAGAGATAACAGTTCGGCTAAACGATACTTAACGTTAGGGATGGGTGCAAATGAGGCGGTAGGCGATGGGTCGACGGGTGGGAAGATCACACCAAAATCCGATCCTTGACGTCGACCCTAGGAGGGTGATGGACGGAAACACATTTTAATTTAATGTAGTCGTAAAATTAATTCCTTCGCGCGCCGCCCGCTCGAGCATCGGTTTTCACGACGTCGGCCGGGGATCTCAAAAGGCGCGTAAATTCCTGGACCCCCAAAAAACACCGTTCTGTCGTCGCCGTTTGTGTTTCTTATTTATTTCGTCAACACCTTCGCCGGTGTGAAGATGGGGTCTTCTCTAAATTTGCATCGCTGGCGGCTCTGGAGTGGTGTTCATTCCCGTAGCACAAAAACAGGTCGTTGGTCGAAGCTTCGATGGAGGTCCTCGGTGTGGAGTTGAGCCGGCGCACAATAAAAGGCCTAATTTGTCGGGGTTCACTTTGGTCCGCGACTGTCGGCGGTTTTGGTGTTACTTTTAACGTGGTTTGGCTTACGGTTGTTATTTCTCAGAATATTTCGGGCGGTCGAAGGGTTCGCACTAAATGCGATCAACGGGTTATGGCAGGTCAGGGCAGGCGGGGACTGTCTTCGGGTGGTCGCGTAGTTATTGAGATGTTCCAAAGGAGACGATCAATTGCGACCAATTTTTAACGCACGTACGAAGCTTCCAAGAGCAGTTCACATTTATATCTTAATCCCAGAGGTTGAAAATTGAAATTAAAGTTCAAGCGCCTTTTTCAAGGCATGTGATTCGTACAAAGTTTTTTTATTATTGCAAGGAACAAATACTCTTGCTATCCTCACATTAACCCTATGGCCAATGAAAAACCTCAAAACATAAGACATATTAATTGTTAATTTTACTTAACAAATTTTAAATATCCTTACCTTTAAGTCTTTGCTTCATTAAATTATTTTATTTATTCTGTGTATCCAACCCCGTGAATTGAATTTGCTGAAAAGATATAGTTTTCAATTTGATTTTTCTTTTTTAAATACTCTTTGGCTATGTACGATGATGAAATCCATGGTTTGGTCAATTGCGAGTATTAAGTTAAAACAGTTAAAAATGATTTTTAAATTGATCTAATGAAAAATTCTCCGAAAGGCTCGGTTCGAAAGGCATTACAATAGACTTTGTTTCTAAAATTCATTAACACCGTGATCGAGATCATAAGCGCAAGCGATCAAGGATCACCCTGGCAACGATATCGTAAGGGTGTGCCGTCTAATTCCACAATCTCTTGATTGCTTGATTGGTATGGAATTGCAGTCCGCTTGCTACTCCTGGTAGCTGCTGCTTCTTGTAGGATAAATTTATTCTATTGCATTCGGAGCGTAACTTCGGTGGACGCGTACCGGTAGTGTGCCGTATCGGTTTACGATCATCGGCGTGCTCCGCTCGAATGCGAACGGGTCGGCGTAAGCAGCTTGGAAGCGAATGGAAGGATGTTGCTGCAATAAAAGCGAACGACAGATCCCATCAAGGATGGATCTCGAGGATTCACACCGAAAGAACTGCAAGAGTGGATAAGACATAGTGCCTTACGATTGCCCAAGGTCGTAGGTCACACGACCGGAGAAAATTTGTGTAATTAAAGCTAATTGCGAGCGGGACAGGACGGATGGAGGCTAGAGTTTAGCGTAGTATGCCGTCAACGCAAGCGTACGAAAGATTCTAGTTTAGTACCCTCAAGCATAAACTAATTCTCACGAGCGTCCCTTTTTTTTGCTTTGGTTTTCGACTCGATTGGTTAAATGGCACACCCGTAAAAGCTAATCCTGCCAACAGGCCGGGAAAACGTTCCCCTTGTACCGGTTTCCAGGGGGTAGGAAAAACGAAAACATCATAATCATCAAAACATAAAACAATTTGCATACCATTTTGGGTGTCGTGCGTAGCTCGGTTCTTCCTCGTTGCCTTCACACGCGTCCTCGCATGTCTTGCATGTACGTGGATGGTTCGTAAAAGAGGAAGACAGTTGCTCACCAATTTGTGACCATCCTGGAATTTACACCAGTTCTAAGGATGGATGTTTTTGGATTGTCCTTGCGAGAACTGATTCCCGAATTCGACGAAAGATGATTTGCTTTGAGAGAAGTCGAGAGTCCCGTCAAGGACCTTCGAAGGACGGATGAGAGTGCTTCGGCGACCAGCTAGACGCGAAGGCGATGTCCTTTGGGCGCACGCCAGGGGCCACCATTTCGCATCCCGGGGCTTTGGCGCATTAAGCTAATCGTTCCATTGCGTTCCACCTAGGGGGATCTAGGAGAGAAATACGACACCAAGACCCGTAGGGACATTACGAGCACGCGTGGGTGGTAAGTCGTCACATAAACAAACATCCGAAAGCCCTTTACAGACTTCTCCGAGGGGGGGCGCTCAGGGACGAAGGCGCGCTCAGGGACTCGATCGATGAAAGCGCTCGAGGTCGAGGAAGATTTTCGGCGCTCCGAATGGAGGAACTTGAGGAGGCCCGGAGGAACTTCGGGGACGATAAATCCTCCGGAGCGGAACATAAATCCTTCCGCATCATCACTGTCCATGTGGATCGACACCGTGGGCGTCGACAAGCTCGGATTGGCGGTTCGGATCAACCGCCGGAGCCGGAGGATCAAGATTTAGGAACGACGGCTAACGACGACACCGGGAATAGGGGAAAATCTCAATCAACCCATTCAACGGCTAAAGCCCAACTTTCTGGGAGTTCTCCATGTTTTCTCACACATGAATCCCCACGGCTTCGAGTGACTGTTGTTTCGGCTCGGGATGCCCGATTGAAGGCATATCAGGCTTCAGACCTGATCCGCTAGATCCTCCCGTAGCAAGGGCATAAATTTCCATTCATTCGAATTAGCAACAGTCTGGAGTGTTGGTGGTTCTTTTTCCTGGTCTCTTAGCAATCGTCAATGTGGACGATGATGAGGTTGATGATGGCTGTAGTCTTATGTTTCGGAAAGTCATTTGAATGGATAGCGGGTTTTATGAATGAATCTCTATTCCTCCAAAATCCCACCCTCCTAGTGATGATCTCATTGATTAGTTGACCCTGAAGGAGGGGCAGGGAGAGTCGGTCTATGCTGTGGGAATTAGTTGCGTTGATGGCTTTCAGCGGCTATAAGTATCGCCTGTCTGTCTGTCCCAACCCCATTCGTTTCGGTTCGCTTAAACCCTGCTCGATTTTTTTCCAAAACCATTCAAGTTCCCCACTCGACGACACGTCGCGTCGATCAATCGATTATGGTTTAGTAATTGAATTTATCTAAATCTCCATCGTTGCCCCGCTCTTCCGCTCTTCGTCCCACGTTAGTTCCCTCCCTCCAACTGTGAATAGATCGCGATCAACGCAAATTTGCGCGGAGCCTCTTTTTCTTCGCTGATCGATCGATCGTTCGTCAATCCGTCCGCGATTGAGGTTAGGAAACGGAGGAGGCCGGAGAGTCGGATGAAATAAAATCGTGTGGGTTTTTGGGCAACAAACGCACGCGATCGGGTCCGATACCTGACATAAATCAGGCCCATTTAGGGAGGGCTTAGTTGATTGATTGATATATTGATTATCCCGCGAGCAGGCGTGCGCACGTACCGAAACGCACACATACACACACACACGTACTCCTTCGGAATAACATGTTTTTTCGCCAATCGATCCCGGACGGTCCGTTTCGATTTGATCCGTGTTTTTTAGAACAGAGATAAAAAAAAAGAACTCCACCGATGGAACCGCCAACAGCGAACATCTCCTGAGGTCTGCTCGTCGTGTGTCGGTCACTTCGCTGAGTCGGCCTGCTCTTCTCGGGCCAGTCCACACCTGCCACCACGCGGGTTGGCCTCACATCGATCTTTTCCGATTCGATCGGAATGCCCATTCATCACGCGGTCGTCGCGCACGGTTGACTGGGTTTCGGGAACTTGCCACCTTTTAGGCGGGCTCCGAATGACTCCAGGAAAGCCTTCCCCACCCTGGTGCCTCTTGGTTGGGGATCCAATAAAATCTTAAGGCACAAACCCCCACCCCTTGCTTTCCAAGCCTCCAAGTCGACCGGGTCGTATGAATGAAATAAATCTTCCGTGATGAAGCTCTAAATCAAACTCTCACGGTTACTTGGTTCTGGATTGGCACGGGGTGGTCCTGCCAAGCCGTCGCTTTCGTTTTAGGATAGCAGAGGGGAAAGGGGGAAGATTTTGCAACATGAGTGGAAGCATTCATACATGTTTTAGGAGAAAAACAAAAAAACAGATTTCAATTTGGCAACTTTGTTCGGTTGAATGGATTCTGCTGTAATAAGAGAATGCAAATAAGATAATTTTAAGAACATTTTAATGCTTACAAGCTTAATCATTTTGTTTTGGTTTTTGAAACTAATTGAGAACATAATGAGAAGTAATGACGACACAGCAACATTCCATGAAATGAAAAACACTGTTTAAAGGAATTCCTTCAAGACATTGCGTTGAGATATACCATGTTTGGTGTTTAAATGAGCAGAAGGCCCTTATCCAACTTTGTCGCCCGAATCACGTGCCACACGTTGACACTTTCAATTTAGTGTGCTTCGGAAAACTATTTACATTGCCATTGACATATTGAAGTCTCGTGGATTGCGTGGAGAAAGTTCTCACGTTTTGTAGCACGTCATGCGAATGCCTACATGACTTCGGCTCTTCCTCAAATCTTACGATTCGCGTGTCACTTTCTCAAACGAGTATCTTGAACTTTACAAACAGACACAAAAAAGAGAGGAGATAAAAAGTGTGTTAGAGTAGCCGGTAGTGGAGGAGCTAAAAATCACACGACCTTATCTGTCAGAAGTCGATTACGTCAGTCCACTCGCGGTGAGTGTTTTGTCACTTTCCACCGGTGCTACCGGTTGTGCTGTTTGATTAGACGGGGAATAGATAAGCTGGGCGTTTGCTTGCGTAACTGGACGGGGAGCGAAGTGGGTTGCACTGCGGAGTACCAAGGCCTTTTACTAATATATAAATGGCACGAAGAGTAATTGTTAAACTAACAAACCTATATAAAACCGTTTATCAACGTTTGATCTCCAAGGATTTAAAAGCCCTAGAAACAAGGTTATTGTAGTATTGGATTTTTTTTGGATGACGCCAATATCTCGATTGGGTTAGTGTGAACCTTTAGACCATCATTGTAGTTGGCTTTTAAGAATTTCACAATGTGGGGGAATGTGTTGATCAGACAAATCCCTCCTTTGCAACGTATTTTCATAAAACTGCAGCTTGTGTTAAGGACCATTAAAGCGCATGTATAGACTTACCGCCTATCTTTTAAGCTACAGTTGCTTCCGGCTATGTCGACAAGGTGGCCTTCCGAATGATGACTCACCCTGTTCTAATGTCTCTTCATTTCAAAATTTACCTTTCGTTCCAGCAGCTTCAGATCCGCCTGTACAAGGTGTTTGATAGCGGAAATCAAATAAGCTGAAGCATTGTCGTGTCCAATCGCAACGAATATCGAGCCTCTAATCACCTGGAGCATGTTCCGGCTCGGACCAGGAACCGAGTTGACTCGAGTGATCGAGAGCCATTGGGTTGTGGGATGAGGTGGGGAATGGGGGAAGCGATGATAGGGCATATTTGTCTGCATGCTACCGTTTTTTTCCTCCAAGCCCTTCCCCCCAGCAACCCTTTTGGATCCCGCGGGGAAGCGCAAAGGGTAGTCTAGGCTCTTCCATTGCGGAATTACATCAAACGTTAGTCGGGGGGGAAGTGTATATACACACACACTCTTTGTATCCGATACTGATCTGATACATCGTTGGTACGTTTCGATTACAGCAATCATTCCCCCTTTTCCCACCATTCCACCCCTCCCCTAGGCCGACTAAGGAAATGCAATTGAATCAGCGGATAGATTTATTAGTCGGCAATAGACAGTCCCAAGCCGTACTGCGTGTGTCGTGGAGACACCCGTACTAGGCCGTACACCGATGCGGCCGCTCTAATCGATCCGCGGCATCGATAAGGCACGAATGGAATTTATGGACCGTTTGGACACACTTGGACCATAGACAAACAACAAACATTGGACCTCAATTGGCGGTTTGATTGGTTTCGTTTAGGCTTTTGTCGCATGGTTGTTGGGTTTTAAAGGCGGGCTTTGGGGAGCGGGAGCTTCCCTTTATTTCGTTGTGTTCGATGCTTATCGATTGCCAATGCAGGGAAGCGCTGTTAGGCGATTTTGGAGCTCCTCAGGTTCGGGAGGTTAGCCTTTTACGTTCGTCTGAATCTACTTCGGGGGATTTCATGGACTGGAAGTAGAGAGTGGAGAATTGCAGTCTTGGGAGGTTACCGTGCCATCAACAAACACACACACAAACACGACGCTGGTAAGCTCAAATGCTGCCGACAGTGGGCAAACATCGGGTTTCGATCGGCCGATGCTGTCAGAACTGTTTGCCCAACGGGCTTCCTGTGTGTACCGAACGGCTTACGGTTGACAGGGCCGTTGTCAGTTGCGAGCCGCTGATGATGGCCATCACGGTAGAGGACACACTCGACCGGGGTGCGCACCCGCGTTGGCCAAAACAGCCTGTTTTGCGATATGGCGAAATCAAAGTTTCCATTACGGAGGGAAAAGGTGCGGTGACATGAATGGTTTCGAAGGGTCTTTTGAGGGTTCTTACACAAGGCAGTCATTTCCAAAACAAGAATACTGATCTGCATAGTTTTCTATTTTGAGACTTATAGTAATTGGACTTTGACTAATTATTATGACTTTGGTTATCATTTGATAAGAAAATTAAATTTAAAGTTTTGTCTAGCAATAGTTAAAAATTCTTATACAAATAGTTTGCTGAAGAAAACTAGTTGTTCCAAAGCGATAAATAATACTGGTTTTTATTCGTCTATGGTTAGATTCTTTGGCTCTTCCTTCCTTCCTTGATATCGTTAGGACACTTTAAAATAAATATCATATTTTCCTAGACAAATTCCCTTGGCTAAATAGTTCTAAGCCATTTGAAAACACTTGCCCTGCACAGCACGTCCTACAAGGGACCAAAAGCGCATCACCACGTCCAACCACGATGGAGAATCGGATCCGACAACGACGTAGATAATGTGTCATTGGTCGGAGTGTTTCTTGTCAAACAATCGCATGGCCCTCAAACGGCTGTAGGGGCGCACCGACCGAGTCTCCCACGAACGAAATCCCACAGCCACTAATCGGGTCCCGGCAGGTTGGCCCCGAAGTACCTTTCCCAGCGAGCCGCTCCGCCGAGAGTGCTTTGCGACAAGAATGAGTTCCACCTGTGATTTAATGGACCTGCTTAATTTTGCAGGCAGGAAGAAATGGGAAGGCTTCCTTTCGTTCGGCGGTGTTTGGCGAACCAGGACGTGCGAGATCCTCGTAAGGCGTAGGGCCGGGCTCGAACTTTGGGAACTCGGGAACGTGTGACCATGGTGGCCCGTAAACGGCCATTGTGCTTGTGTCTGCCACCTACCGGGCTTTTAATTTCTATTTTGCATCGCCTCAAAGCGACCTATAATGACTCCCAAAATAGGGAAGGTTCGAGCTGGAGGTCCTCCCGGGACCAGAACGTCCCAAGCCTGAACGTCATCGTTATGGTGGAAGGTCTCCTCGTTCTCGGGGTCGTGAGGCGATGGTAATAATCATTCTCGACGGTTGGGCCTCATGGCCTTGGCCCACTCGTACGACAGAACTGCCATCCAGGAGTGTCGTAAACCGAGTGTGGCAAACTCCCTCTCTCTGTCTCTCTCTCGCTCTCTCTCTATTGGTATCATAAAGATGTTTATATCATTACGACTTTCTTCTCCCCGGGTTCGGGTCGCCTTCAGCTACGGAGGCTTCCAGCGAAATAGGCCAATTTCACCGATATCCCAAAGAGGAGAAGATGTTCCTTGGTGACGAGCGCAAGCAGCAATTCATGAACGGTTCGAGCTGGTCGATTGTGTTCGCATGGCGTACAAGCGAACGCGTTCGTTTGCTGTTTATATTTGCATTAATAAAACTTTACGACCTCAGCAGAACACCCGATACTTGGTAATGGCTTTCCGAAAGAAAGAAGCAGAGATTGAGTGTCGAAAGGAAGAGACTTCACCAGCGAGACACGAGACTTTCCGTAAACCTCGCGTGTTCCCTTGAAGTCCTTCGTAAATCGAATCAAATCGATCGCCAGATATTGGAATCCGAGGCGTACGCATTTTTATTGTTGCTCCTGCGTTCGAGACAAGCGTTGATATTTGCGTATATGTATACGGTATTATTTCGCGTCGGTTTCATTGCAATCCACAATCAAATGGCTGACGCGGCTTCGTCGTATCTATGATAAAATTTATGCGTTTATTATGTGGCTGAGTCTTTAATTATTTCTTCCTTCTCGATAGTATACTCCCCGTTTTTTTTCTAACGATTCCATCATCATAAGATAGATCTGGCAATCAGAAGGAAAAAAGAAATGGCTGCTACTTCGGCTGCTACTTTGACTGCTTCTGCGTATTGCCACTTTCCCTCCCGCGGGGGTAAGTCGTCTACGTAAAAAGCCTGTCGCTAGGCAGCCATATTGGTTTTTATGAATCATGCGCGTGAGAGCATCCCATTCGCCCCGATGGCGGACATTGAAGGACGGTGGGGAACTGCTTTCGGTGTGGTCGTGGGGTAGTAGGAGGTCTCTTCCGGTACGGGAGCTGGTTTATTCTTCGCCCTTCATAATATTCCCCCGCTGGCTGTATCATTTTTACCGGTCTGATTGTAGCCGCTAGTTTTACGACGTACCTCAACCAATACGTTTAATGAGGAGCAATTTGTGATTGATGGAGATGGAGCCGATTTCATTTTTTCCCAATTTTATAGATGGTTATTACCATTTCGTAATTGAGGTAAGAAGATGAGAAAATTCTAATTGAATTGAATTTCCAATTTGCATTTTTTTTCTTCAGATCAATTCTTCCACTGTATGAAACCAATTCAATTAAATTTTGTTTGTGAGTTCTAGCTGAGAACGGGTTTTTTTTGCTCCATCACATCTAAACGGCATCTTATTTACATCTCGGTCGGAATATTTCTATGAATCAGCCAATCAATCGTAAGTCCGCGGAAATGACATCGTTTGATGGCGAATGGTGACAGCAATACTCATTACTTGCAAACCTTAATTATTTCTCGTCTGTCAAAGTGCAGTCTCATGTCGTTCGTGCTGCGTTCCGTTGCATGGATGTGGGGGGAAACCGTGGCCCACAAAAAAAATGACCCCAAACACAGCTGTAAACGGTTGGAAAACAATCAATCGGATGAGAACCGGCCCCGGGAACGGCGTTTGCATTAACAAATTGGCCACCGTGTAGTGGTTTGTTCCGCCAGACGCCGAAGCGGTCGGTGGCAACATGTGTTCGGTATTATCGCATCTTCGCGTCGCCAACCACCCCGGGGCCGAAAGGGTGTCCGAGTGAATTGTTTCATTGGAAATCGCATCGGACAAGGATCGATCTTTATGCGGGAGGGCGGAGAGGTAAGGTAGCCGTCGGAATCGATGTTAAACATGGGGCCAACATTTGATTGGATTCGATCGGCTTCGGTCAAGGGGCAACGCTGCGGGGGAGGAGCGTTGGGTGTGGGGATGAAATTAGCGCATCAAGCCCGGAACTTGGTAATAAAAAGGAAATGCTAACGTTTCGGTAACAAAGCAGGCGGAATAAACGCTGACCAGCTTATTAAAGCGAACATTAATTCGATCGCAGCAGGCCAACAGCTGGATGCAGTTCGGTGCAATGTTGCATCGGTCGCGTTTCGGTGGCAGCATAAAACCTCGGCCAGCATCATGGGGAGCGCTGGAACCGCTCTGGACTTCCCTGCGGGTGCTACCAACCGCCGACCATCGGGGGCACGACATCGCGTGCCGATTATCATTATGGAACTCCTTCGCGACTCTCCAAACCTTTCTTTACTCCTTTGATCTCAACTGCATCTTAAAGAAGGTCCAACATCCTCGGTTCCCCTGTGGCACGCACCGGGAAAGCTCGCCATGACGGCATTAGGCGGTTTTGTGCAAATATTTTGACAATTTCATAGCACTGCATGCGTTGCGTGTGCGTGTGCAGTGGTGTGCGTGCCGCCGAACATCTCGATCGGGACACGCTTGCAGTGGAATATTTAGTGACACTGCACATGCAACCGTGCGATAAATCAACCACCGGCTGCAGGGCGTGCACATACGTGTGTTTGACTGTGACTTACTGGCATGCAAGGTGCGTGCATACTAGCTATGTCCTCATAAGCCATTTTATGAAACTTTTTGAAAAATAAAAAAGCGCAAAAATAATCACAATTTCTCCTATTTACTTCAAGGATGATGGGGAAAGAGCTGAAAAGCTCAAGTATTTGAAACACACTTAATACATACTCGTTGCATTTGATCAACATTTTAAAACTTTACTAAAACTCAATTCTAAACAAAACTCTATTCGATACAATCGAAAGATTGAGGAAACATTTTATTAATGCAATTATTAATGCACTAGTGCGGATTTTGGTTATTATTAAACAAACTTAAAAACGTTTTCGTTAGATAAATTAAGAAAGTTGTGGCTCCTTTTTTAGAATAATGTAACGTACGTTGAATAAATAATTCAAAATGATGAAGATTTCTCGTCACCAAACCGTCACCAAGAAACAAACAATGTCACACACAATTTGTTATTGTCACCAAATTATCTGATTTCCACAAATAAATTATATTCACTTATATGTAATGTTCATAATATTAATAATAATCATTGTCAGACTATAATAAAAATAATTTCTTCAAGCAAATGTCGAAATCATGATACAAAAATGAGTTATGTTTAAATATAACATGGTAATTATGTTATCGAATAAATTTGCATTTTGATCACACTTGTATCATTCCGATCTATTTATTTGCTTTATACATATCCTGCTATTGGTGGTTATCGAAATAGTCATACTCATTACATTGAAAGATTGTGGGATGAAAACAAACACGTTTTAAGCATCCCAAATATGAAAAATAAATTAGCTTCCTTTACAAAACAGTTACAAAATAAATGGGGGATGCCTTTCGGCACCTCTAATTATCTACGCACAATTACAACTTACTCGTCCGTTCGCTCGATAACTTCTGCATTCATTTGTTGCGTTTTTTCATTTAAAATATCCAACTTCTCAAGAAAAGATTAGAGAAAGTGCTTCGATCCTTGTGACAATAATTGGGTTTTAACGAAATTTCCCAGAAGGTCGCCGTCTGATCTTGATAAATGAATGACATGGAAAATAGTCGAGTGCAGAGTTGCTTCACTTTGGTGTAAAGAGAGAGAGGAAAGGCGACAAACCAAAACGAAGAGAAAAAAAGATCCTGAAAGTGTGAAAGACGAATCGAAAGCAAATGGATGGATGCTGGCGTCTCGCCGTATCGATTCAGGCAGCCAGGACACTTCAGAGGAAAGGATGTTCCCTGTTCACTTCACACTCCAATAGCTGTAGCGCTTGAAATGTGCGAAGAGTTTAAGGGGCAGAATGGTAGTGTTGAGTCTCGGGATTGCAGAACACACAAGAAGAGCGAAAGGATGAACAAAACCAACTCTGTTGGAAAGCGTAAATTAAGTTCAAACTACCGAACTCGACCATACTTACAAGTATCCCAGGGTCAGCGAGCGGCAAACGGGAGGCTGTTTCTCGAACGTTTACATCCAGCCACATGTTTACCGAAGAAGATGAGACGCTTCTTTTGTGCGTAAGAACTACCAATCGCTTGCACATCGGTTCTTACAAGAGCTCGGCGGTTCAACTTCCTGGGTATTTTTTTGTGTGTCGTGTATGAAATTGGAGAGACTTACTGGCGCATTAAAGTCTATTATTTACGACCATACGCACAACCCGCGCGATTGCAGCGCCAAGACGAGCAACGATCTGTGCACGCTTGGAGAAAGGAACGGGATCGATTCTTCTTCTGTGCCAACCACTTGAACTCATCAATGACGCAAATAGAGAACAAGTGGCTTGGGTTTTGCCTGCTCGCACCCAGAGCCATCCCGAGCTGCGGGGCATAAATTGTTGCCGACTTCGGCTCAAAACTATTGACGAACGGATATGTGCCCTTCGCTGGCTGGTCGGTGGTGCTCATTCGTCAGCAGAATGCTGGACAAAAAACCATATGCCCAAATCCTAGTTCTTTCCCTTTGGGGGAGCGTATGAATGAAGGCGATTGAGAAGGCAAACCAAGGGTGTAGGGTTGGATATCCATCTTAAAGACGCACGCAACATGCAAAAAGACACATAAATTTCACACTTTATTGCTCACATTTGACAGTTGCGTCAATAGGTTTCGTATCAGTGAAGAGATTCCTGCAACACCCGGGCAGTTTTTGCTTTGTGTGTTGGAGAGGAAAAGTTAAAGTGTAAACAAACCATCATCAGATCGGGAAAAAAGAAAATAGTGAGTGGAGTTCCAACGACCCAAATGGGTTGACGTTAAACGCTTAAGGAAACAAGATTTAAAAAATGAAACTTAAGAATATTGAATCTTTTGGAATGTTTATGTTTACTCAAAAATCGTTACCTGTTCTATAGAGGTACTGTTCTCTAATATATTAGTAAACACATTTCACCCTTCGAGTTTTGTTTGTTGAACCGTGAAAAATTACTGCTTAATCTTCCATCTAGTGTATTCTGCAAATAAATTTTATTTTAAACATGCCCGCTCGGCTAGCTTTTTTATTTATTTATAGCGCCAAAGCGATAATTTCTCTACCCGCGGGAATGCTTTCTTCCCTTTACGGCCCGGGGTGGCCATTTTGGAAAACCCTATCGCCAATTATTGCGAATTCTTTTATTGTTATTATTTTTTGCACATTTTTATTGGTAACCCTTCACTCTCGCTCGTCTCTCGTTTGTCGCAAAAACCCTTCCATGTGTTGGGGGTTTGCAAAAGTGTTCGCAGCACTGGCCAAAAAGGGCTTGCCTATACCGAAATGAGTGTGCAATCCTTTTTGGCAAATAATTTGCCAATGGCAAAGTGTCGGTGTGCGTGTGAGCTTTATGGCTCCACAAATCCTTCTCCGGGCCGGGTTTCGACAACCCGTTTTCCATTCCGGACCGTACCCGACGTATGATGGGGGAACGGCTGAGGTCGTACGAAGGCGGCTGGAGGACGTGTATCACCCTTTTTTTTTGGGTCCCACCGAACACCGAAAGGAGTGGAAAAAGGATTTATCATTATTGCAAACGCAAACAGCTTTATTGTTCACCGTTTACAATATTTTGCCAATAAAGTCCTCTTTTTTCCCTTTTGCCCGGAGTCCCGGTGGGTTTTTGGGGGAACGGCCAGCGTGTGGGTGTGCGTGTGGGAGCGTGTCGTAAAAGGATTAAATTCGGCAGGAGCTTTCCCATCGGTACCCGAGTCGGCCGAAAGCCGAGTTGACAGAAACGTGTGTGTGTAAAAACATAAACCCGCAAGGAGGAAAACATGTCCGATTGACAATCGACAATCGGTCTTGGTGGGTCGGAATGAACGAACGGGTTCTGGAAGCTGGTACCAGGACGATGTACCAGAACAAAATTACCCCCCAAATTACCGTCTTTCGCCTTTCCCGCCCTCGGGAGAACCGGCCTCACCGAATCTTCCGTTTGAAGTTTTTCACTTCACCAACACTTCGTTTCTCGACCGTCCCGTGGTTGTTCTGTTTTATGATGAGTTTATTACGAAGTGTCACCCTTTCTCCGTGCGTCGTGTACCGGTGAAAATCTCCGCATAATTACCCGCGTTTTCGCATTCGCCTTCGAAAAACCCCGGTTGGCGAAACTTTGGCGATTCACTTTATGGTCCGTGCCGGTAAAGGGTGTTGTTTTTATTTTCCCAAACGGGTTGGTGGAACCAAAACAGAGACGCATGTTCCTTCGCTGCACGGGGGAGGTCGATCGTTTTACCTAATATTTACAAAATATTACACTCCCATGCCGGCCCCGACATGGCGGTACATTTAGCGGCAGTTTGGTGTCCGCCGCCGGAACCCGGAGTGTTTGCGAAAGGTACCGGAATGTGGCTTTGCTTAGCGAAGGGGGTTTTCGGTTTTTCGGGACCCGGCCCGGGCAAATATTGTCACCCGATCGATCAAAGGCGCTGCAAAAAGAGTTACGGTGCGAATGGAAAACGGGTTTCGTGTCGAACGGGTACGGATCCGAAAGGATTGAGGCTGTGTTCGAGGAAAGGTGGAAAGGAGGACGATGGCACGATGTACCGCTAAAAGGGTTTATGAAGTTTATTATTTGTTTGTTTTGTTTGGCAAAAATAGCAGATTTCACATTTGTGTGCCGCCGAGTCCCGTTTTATCGGAGGAATAGAGATGTAAAAGTGACAAAAACGTTTTCAAATCCCCGTTTGTAACTGTGTTTCGTGTTTTTAAGTTTGGCCATTTTGGCAAAACATCGGAGGGAGATTTTTACCGCCAGGATCGTCAAAGGATTCGGGAACATAAAAAAACCAGAAGCAGTGGCGATAACCCGACCAACTTTTTCCCAACTGCAGAAACAGCAGAACGAGAACAATTAAAGATGCCTCCCGACACTGACTTTCCGTTTGCGCTACCCTGGCCATAAGGAAATGAGACGGTGAACTGGGGTAATCGTCGTCATTTTCAAGGTCGGGAACCGTGCAACGTCCGAAAAGGGGTGTGCCAATGTTTGTTTTTCTTGTCCAAACCTGGAATCCCTAAAGGTGAAAGGTGCTAGACGGGGGTCGGTATGCTTGACCATTGAACTAATGGAATGAGTTCGATAAGACGTTTCCAACGGGTACATCAAACTGTGGAATGAGATAAATGTTCTTTATTTTGTAAAACTTTGGAATGCTTCTTGCTTTTTTTTAAATTTTTGACTAGGTATAATTTACATTTTGTTGTACAATTTTGCTTGTTTATCAGAGGCTTTGTGGTGCCACGTTATTGCAATGAGGGAAAAATATGTTGTCAACACCAAAAAATATGCCCCTTGCAGAAAACTATTGCTCAGGAAAGTAGGTACAACAATAAACTTGTTTGTGACAGTAAAAGCTAAAATGAAAGCAGCACAAATTATTTTTTTCAAAAAGATCACTTCACGTCCCTAGGCCTTACCTGCAAATGTTTTATGTGCTGCCAATTTCCTTCCCGTCCTAAAAAATGATCTGAATTTTCACCAAAACGGTCCAAAAAACTAGATCTGGATCCCTGTTGTAAACATTTGGTCATTACTATTGGCTTGGGGCAATTTCTTCGGCCGCTTATTAGAGGCAGGTTTTTTGTCGGGACCATTAAAAAATGGACCATAAGTCAAAAACCTTACGAAAAAATTGTCCTCCCACTCGTCCTTGAAGTTGTTTTTTCCTTATTGGTGAGTATGTTTAGTATGAGACATTTTTTTTACAACTCATATCTGTTGGCTACCCATGTTAATGATGCAGGTCGAGACATCTATCCAATAAAAACAATGGACGAACAGAGTGTTCTAAAAAAAACACCATGAATATTGGGCCAATATTTGGAACGCGGTGTGGAGAGAATCCACATTCAAAAAATAAATATTTATAGCGCTTCTTTTTAGGTGTACAAAACTAAGTGACTACGAATTGTTTATTTACATCGTTCAAGTTGCAAAAGATCCGAAGGTCATTGCTATTTAGGTGAACAAAACATGCCTCAAGAAGTATATTTTTTATTGGTAAATAAAAAACAATCCGACAAAGTCAGGCAGTGGAAATAAAGTAGAGAATCCAGGAGGAGCTTTTCAAAACTATGAAATTAGATCTGGAGCATGCCAGAAGTCAGTAAGAACCGTCACAACAATATTGGAGAAAGTTGTTATGACACCACATTTTATGCTATAAAAAACGAAAATTCTCAAGGACGACACAAGACAAAGGTAGACGAAAGTTCTACCTATGTGTTATGCTACATTTAATAATGTTTAAGCTAGTTTTGTGCTATTCTTATGATGGATTTGAGAAGATTCCAAAGAAACAATTAAATAAGTTGTGCTTATGCTAACGACAACGAAACAAAACTCATAATAAAAGAAACTAAAACACACGTAGAGAATCTGGCATACGCCCACGCCGACTGCCTTCATCATCAAAGTTCCAAAATTCCGCTCGGTCGTAGTTGGTACCAGGATCCAAGCAAAGATATCCAAAAATGAAGATGAAAATTTCATGTATAAGGGAATTTCATGTCGTCAAATAAAGCAACAGCCCTGTTTGAACAGTTTTATTTTAATTGCATTACATTCCCTTGCGTTCGTACAAAAAGCCCTTGCTTCGAGATATCGCAAATGGCCGAAGAAAAACACACGTCTCAATTATCAGGTGGCGGCGTTCGTAAACATCGTCCAAACGCCATAATAATTTTCTCTGATGGTGGCCCTTTTGGGAACAGAGAACACTCCCACCGCCCAGAGCGCAGCCCAGCTGCATCGCATGTCGTATCTTATCGGATCGAATCGTCGATCGTTTATTAATTTAAGGACGCTTTGAAAACGAAAAACTGGCAATGCTTTCCGCTGGCAAAAGCCGGCCTGAGGTCACCCAGAAGGTTGGCCGGGATCGATAATCTATTGCCCGAAGGTGTCAATCGATCGTTAGCTGTGGCTTTTTCGCCGTCCTTTCGGGGCGTTGCCGAGGTCCGCGATGGAGAATGTATTGATTTTTCCACCGCGCCGAACTCGAACACGAAACAAAGGGAAAGGAGACCGCAACGGCAGAGAAAACAAAAAGAACGAACACATACCGAAAGCAAGAGCTGCTTTGATGTTTTGCCGACAATCGGCCGGCGCTATCAACCAGGAACCGGGGCGTGGGTGACAAGTTGTATTTTATTTTACGGTATGCTTTTTTTTTGTCCCTAAAGTGTCCCTCTTTGGGATTCCTGGCTTTTTTCGGGTTTTTGCCGTGATGCCGCAGCGCGACAGGTTGTTGGTGGTATCGGAACTAATCGACCGGGGAATTGGGCAGTTATAGGTTTTGCGATGAGCTCTTTAGTACTCGATTGATCCTTTGTTTTTTCTGTAGTCCTCACCCAAGATAACACGTGTGTGAACATAGATTTTTTCGGTTAATTTTGATGACGAGATTTGATATAAAAATGGGTTTTTCTTATACTGCAGCTCGCTTTTGAAAACGGATGTGCAGCCAGTGTTAGAGTGGATATTCTAAAAATTGCAAACTATTTTTGGTTTAGATATTTCTAGACAAATTAAACAGATTTCAAAGAATTTAAAACAAGAAGATGCAAAATGAAGTAGTTTATCACAAATCATGTAATATTGTACATATTGAACAGATAAGACGATTTTCAGTTTAATTGTTTGGAATGTAGCGAACTGGCACATCCGTATACATTTTATCGATTTAGTTATTTATTCATATAAAAAAGGGAAACAAAGCATTGTTTTTTCCGAATATTAGAAACTTTCTTCTTAACCTTAAAATTTGACGATTTTGAATCGGGCTAGAAAGTGAAGGCCTCAACCTTTGGTTTATTCGATTTATTATTAACAATTGGTTGGTTTCTTCATTTAACAGTTTTTATTGTTAGATCTGTTAGCAAACTTTCGAAAATTAAAGCATATTTTTTATTATAACTCTCTTTACATTTATGATACTTTTGTTTGGAAAACTTGTAAAAGGATAATAACACAAACACTGCTTCATGGCGTTATATTTCAAACATATTGTTTAGCTTCATTTTCTTTCTTCATCTATTGTACACAGTTAACTTAACGTATGAACACAGAGAACTTAACTTAACGTATGAAGGGATGAGTTTAGATTTTTCTTTAATTTCTGTTTCTAACACCCTCTTAATGAGTGATTGAAAAAGGTACTATGAGAAAACAACTTGGAAAACATCGCAGTTATATATCGAAGTAATGTAGATAGCTACAGTAATGCGTTATATGAAAAACTAGGCTTCATGGAAAGGCATGCAATACAATCTAGTTTGGAACATAAACTGATGTTTAAGCATAGTTTGTAAGGTGATATCAATGCATGGGTTGCTATGTTAACTATAGTTCATTAGTAAAAAAGCATGATGATGATGACTTAATTTGCTACATCACTTATTGGCAGCAGCCCTTTCTGTTACATGCACTCATGAACTAAAAAAGCATGATGATGTGATGTTTTAATTTACTACATCACTTATCGGCTGAAGCTCTTTCTGCTGGCGACGCGATGTCTTCATTCGGCAATGACGCGGATCTAAATGGAGTGATTTTCGTCGGAACGCTCCATGAGTTCATACGGACGGAAGCTAGTACATCCCGTCCCGGTAATTAGTACACGCACACACACACACACACACACACACACGACCGTCAATTTACCCTGATAAGGTACTCCGCAGGTGCTACAATTGGACGAGGTTTATCATCAAACGTCGGCATCGAGAGCACAAACAAGGGGCGAACGCGTTCTGAAATTCGGTTGAGTCAGTTCGGTATCACACATCCCGTGGCATAGGAGGCCTGGTAATGTTTTCGTGGAATTTTCACTCACTCAATCATACGCTAACCTCCCGCCCGGGTGGGTTGGCCCACCTGGGTTGCCCTCCTGTTTGTTTTCTAGTACTGATTTGATGTCATCCACTTACAAAGTAAGTTGTTTTACTTTTTCCTTTACTTTTAAAACCCCGTTGGCCAAAGCCGTTATCGTGGCTCATGATGATGAATGGGTCGGTGGTCTAAGATTTCCCAGAAATGACAAACCCTCCCGAGGCGTATATCGCAACATCCTCCACTTATCCAGTACACGGAACCGGTAGTGGGAAACAAACAAACCAACAACGCGCGCCTTGTACCGCTCATTTGGTGTCGCCCATCGTCGCTTTGCTCCAGCTATCAGTCGGTCACTTTCAACCGTTGCCTGGAGCTCCGCCACAGCAATATTGATTACTTGCGGACCGCGGGAGGCAGGCAGAGAAAGGGGTTAGCGGAGGTAAACATGTTTTACGTTACCAAAGACAGTTTGCCGCCAGCGTCGGGACAGGTGACACGCGGCCGTTCCGTTTTTCATTTCCAGCTGCCTCCCAGGGCGGCCATGTTGGATGGATGTCGGCGACCAGTGATAACGATAGGTGGTTCTTTTTTCCACTCTTTTTTCCAACTCGCGGTTGTTCCGTTTGGTGGAATGCTCATATTTTTCCGGTAGGATACCGCGCTGTCCATTACACTTATAGTTGATTAGTTTAACATTGCGCGAATTCAGCCCCGAAGTTGATGACAATGAAGAATGTTATTTTTGGTTTTGGTTGTTATCATTGTGTTTTCCAATCAACGTTTGTCAAAAAACGTTGTGTGGAAAAACGTGGAGTAGTATCGAATCTGCTTTCTATAAATTCAATCCTTCCAATGAATTTGAAAATAATCGGTTACTTATAGTTATCTTCCTTTTTGTAATATTGGTTGTGTCATTCTGGAGCTAGTAAAAAAATCTGGAAAAATAAAGCATTATCTTTTGCCAGGCATTGTTTTGTCAATTGGTTCATGTTTCTTGTTTTGTTCCACAAAAAAGAAGATAAAGGAAATATTTTTAGAAATTGCGAAAATTATTTCGAGCATGATACATAAACAGTTGTACCTTCTTCAAGACCATTTCTTTAAATGGATTGCAATGTTTCTACGACTTGCCTTCTACGCTGGCAGGCATGGAACGCGTGATTCTGGAGAGTGTGTCCGCGCTTTGAAGATGCCGACCGGTCGCGTTTTGCTGGTGTCAAAAACCCGCGCCTCGAATACGACATGCAGCTCTGATGATGTGCCGCTGCCGCTATCTGCTATCTCCTACTGAATTTTGTAATTATCAACTCCATCAGTCACCTCGTGTCGCTGGGAGAGAATAAATAGCAATAACCGGAACACAGACACATACACATACACACGCCAGCACGTTCGAATGAAAGTGTGTTACGGTTGCTCGGCTGGAGATCCTGTCGACCAAAAGAAGGGTTTGCCGTTATCGGGCAGCATCGAAAAAATGGTTCCACTCGCCGCATGTCGTCGCATGTTGAACGAAACGGTCGAATATGGCGATGAAATTGTAATGATAACGATACAAATAAAGTAGGGGTTAAGGAGATCCAGCTGGCCGTAGGTCGGTGCAATTTGCAAACCATTTAAAAGTCCTTTGGATAATGCGATCAGAAAATATAATCCGTTTGAAGGAAACAACGTGAGACTGTTTAGTTAAATGCTATCATTCGTTCCTTTTGACTGGTTTAAAGTGAAAAACATTTGAATCACTAGGTTGAAATCGATAAATTAGAAAACAAGATAGAGTTGATGTTTAGTAAGTATAAAGTTTTTGTATTGTTCGAAATTGTCCATTTCTTGTTCCTAAATACCTATCCATACAGAAAGCAACGTAAATTTTCTTCATTGGAAGGGCACGAAGTGAAAGGGTTTTTCTCTATCAATATTTTGTAATACAAAAGATGTATTGAAACAAATCATATTTATGCACCAAAAAATGATTTTGATTGCAGAATAATCTTCTAGAAGAAAATTTTAATAAAATTACAAAAGATATTTAGAGAAAGTGGACCTTATTTATCACAACTTATTCAAAATTACATTTTTTTATTCCTTTCCTTATGAAAGATTAACTTTACCGTGGGAACTTGTCTTAAGGCAGCAGCATGTTCTTGTCATCAATTTAATGATAAAGTGTCTTATCACGCGAGAAAAGTAAGGAGGCAACATAAAAATGAACCATTCCGAAAATAACTCGCTGATGAACACGCGCGTCTCCTCTATCGACAGACTTGACAATTCCTAACCAGACAGTGCGATCAGCTTCTGTTTTCCTTCAGTTTTCTTTCTGTCTGTCGTGTGAAAATCTGGGAAAGAAAAAATCCCACCGACAGGCAATCGGCGGCAATCTGTCAGAATGGAAAATTGGAAGGAAGCCACGATCACACATCCATAAATAGTGATAAAGAAGTCCCATCGGCACTGGGCGCTCCTAGTTTTTCCACCCGTCACCGATTCGGGCGGTGAAAATCATTGAGTGATCGTTAAAGGGTATTGGTTATTTTTTGCTTTTCCATTTGAGAAGATACACCAGAATGATGATTACGGTAGTCGGATCCGAAGATACGGACAGTTGGTGTGTTGATGCACGTCGGTAAGAGCATAAAGTGAGTGCCCGATATGTTGCGCAATAATCGTAAAGATAAGCTCCATTTCAGGAAGCCGGGTTCGAAAGGGTCGTGGAAAACATATATTTTTCCCAGCGGGGAAAATTCCGGTGATCGACTGGGGTTGTACAACATTAAATCGGGCCATCGGGTGTAATGTGCTGATCTTTGTTGGAAACGTGAAGCAACATTTGCATATGTTGGCTGAAGATTTCGATCAAACATCCCGTTTGACACCCGTGGCTCGGAGAACGCCTTTCAAACGATGCCGAACCGAAACCCGCGGGCGAGGGTCAAACGAAACGGACACAGAATGCATGTACCGCAACACTAGTCGCGCAATGTTCTTGCAAAAGGTTCTTTCGAAATGTGTGGCGATGATATCGGAGCTGGGCCAAATCCTCGCTCGGAAATCGGACCCCGTTCGGTAACGGGACGCCTCTTCCTGCGTGGTCCGGTAGCCGTTGTCGGTCGGGGACGAACAGGACCAAACTATGCCGTTTGGGAAGGCTACGAGGCGGGTCCTTTTCCTTTCTGCCGCGGCCTGCAAACACTTGTTTTTTTCGCGGGCCAGTCCTGGGTCGGGTGGGCCGGGTTTGAGCGCTTCGCAGTGGTGTGAAAAGGCACAGTTTTTTTTTCTAAAACCATTTTCCACTGCAACTCTTGCAACCACTTGACCCGTGTGTTAGGGCTTGGGTTGGGTTTGATACGTAAAATCCCCCTAAAGTACATCAGAACTTCTTGTTTACGGTTCTTACGATACTGGAAATTACAAAAAAAAACTGTTTAGTCTTATCGCTGGTAACAACGTTTTTAATCACTTGTTTAAATACGTTGTTCTTGTTTATTTATTTTTGTATTACTTTTATGTTTTTTTTAAATTTATTTATTTTATTTACAATTTTGCCGCTTGCAGTTATATGTATTATGTTTGAGTTAATACTTCTTTTATAAAGTGTTTTTTTTTAAAATTCCTTAAATTTAATTTCCATTTATGAACTTTCTATTCTTATTGAAGTTTATTTTTATGTATGGTGAAAGTTATATGATATTTACCAAACTTGTTTAAGTATTGTTTAGTAAGTTCAGGCAATTAGATAATTAAGGATAATTAGATTTTTGATTGATTGAAAGTATGATATTTATAAAAAAAACTAAAATTTATACGAATAGATATTTAAACATTTCTTCCTTTGTAACAAATCAGCAAAGATAATCGTAGAAAAAACCTGTATTTTGTAAAAAAACATACGAGTAGTTCCAAAGACAAATGGGACACTTTTAGCGTTTCGCAGAAACGGAAAAAACTGCATTCGATCGTATTTCCACTTGCCGGTGGAACGAAAGTTACTGAAGCGCCGCTTTACTCCTCAAAGTATGTGTGTGTGTGTGTCGGATGAAAAATTGAAAAATCCCACTTCCCTTCCACGGTTCATGTTCGCATAAATCATTCCGCACCATTTCGAACGCTTTCGGTCCCTTTTTTTCCCGCCCTGCATTTTCTCCTCATTCCGACGGGTGTCGCATGGGATTTTCTTGGTGGAAATAGAGCGCTAAGGTTGCTCTATGCCTTCCACTGGCCCAGAAGTTGGACGGACGATGTCTTTTCCTCCCCCGCCAGACAGCTGGCGCCAGTACGCTTCATTTGAATGCTCGTAAAAAGCTCGTAAAACGCGGTGAGTCGTGTTACAAGGCACTTGCGCCACTTTTAGGCGTCCAGCAGCGACGATCGAACGAGCGGAGGTGTGAAATTTCCACTCGTCGGTACAAGTACAAGCCCTAGGAGAGGTTCGACTTGGTACCGGAAAACAACGACCGGGTTATCCCACCCACTTTGGCTGGGGCGTTCGGTAAAGGCTACGGTGGTAATTTGCAGCCGCCTTGTGCAACTTGTGTTCATCGAATTGCGCTTTTCCGTTCGCATTAATTGAAGCCCCGGCCAAATACGGTGCCGTTGATTGTCCGTGTAAATTTGGGCAAACGCAAACATGGTCCTCATGAGCCGAAGCCCGAGCAACCGATGGAACGAGCGAACCAATTTCTAATGCTAACAAATCGAAATTAATTCTTACCGATTGCGACGTGTTGTTCCGAGGGCTCTTTTGCACTCCGGGCTCGTGTGGAATAAGGTGTCTGTTGAAGCCATTGTCATTGCCAGCCCAAAGCTGGCCAATTTCCGTTTCAATGCGTACGCTTTCCAGCCCTTAGCTGGTGCTGTTTGTTGTTCGGCAGAAAACGAAGCCAAACCTTAGGAGGGTAAGCGGCAATTATTTTACCGGGAGGGAAGTCAATTATCCTGCCCCCGGGACAGGGAGGGAATGATGTGATTTTCAAGCCCGAAATGGGATAACTATGACAAAGGGATCACGATCCGCACCGGAGGGTGTGAGAGCCTCGACTCGGTTTCGCTGGCAATGATTAGTTTAATGCGAATGAGTCGGAATTGAGTCGGGATATTAAATTAGCCAAAAGCGGGCATGCGGAGTCGTGGACGCTTGAAAGGACTGCAAGAGCTTTGATTTGGGGGTTCAAACCCGAGATGATTGTTTGCTGATAACCTAAATGATGTAACAGTGATAGGCAGAGAAACGACAGATATAAATTAGAACTTCGGAGAATGCTTGAAACAAATCGTATGAACTAATTCTTGAGATTCTCATGCCTCAGTTAAATAAGAATCAAGCATGAATTTATTTTTAATACAATTTTGTACTCAAGCCTTATCTTACAAGATTTATTGTATGATCTCTTCTTTAGTCAAAATATTTAATTTCAAATGAGTTAATTAAGGAAACTGCAAACCTTTCCCAAACACTGTACACTCACTTTTCATTAGACAATCCTCAACTTTGGCATCATACCGGTCAGCTAATCAATAAACCACCCCTCAGTTCACCTTTGTCCAGCTCCCTTTTCCGGTGCGATTTAATTCAATTTCCCTCCTAAAGTGCTTAAAGTCACGTTCACTTCCGTTCTGGCTCGAGGAGAGGATCGACACGCGGGACACGCACGATGCGTCAAAATATTATGACATCGAACAGGGCCGCCTGGTCGCTTCCAGTAATCGAAACAGGTTAGAGCCGATGTCACGAAATTGCATCGGAGTGTATAGGCAAATGCTGGCGCGGGAGTGATTAGAGCCATTCCGGGCGGTTGGTTGTTTGATCGTTCGGCTTATGAGCTGGAGGCTCACTGCATGAATGCGAATGAGAAGATTAGTTTGACACAACCGAAAGGTACGCCAATAATGACACGTTTATTAGTCATTACGTTCGAGCATTGAGCTGTGATCCGTTGGCAGTCGAGCTGACGGGTGATTGTGTCCCGAGCGTTCGTGATTTGTTATACGTCCCAGGGACGTTAAACGAGTTTGCGAAATGATTATAGTGGAGCATATTGTCAAGAAGCGATAGTTATTTTAATTATTGAGGACCAAATGTGGAATGTTTTACAAAGGGGAGGACATTACGAGTTGAGTTTTCTTGTTCAAATTTGGTCTTCGCTTCAGATTTTATTTCCAGACGAAAATATAAAATTCCTAATAAATATCTAAATATAACTTTTCAATGAAATGCAGTTGAGTTCTAACCCAAACGCAATAAACAGAACAACACAATTTTAACAAATATATTTGCACTAGAAAGGACGAATTTTAGAAAAAACTTGCTTAGCATATTAATCAACCAACAGCATTCTTCAGTGTAAAACATGTTGCAATATGTGTATGAGGTGATCAGCATGGTTTCATTTATTGTTATTGCCGTTTTAAACATTACAATTATCAAATCAGTAATGGTTTCTTGGAAGATTAATCGAGCTTTTGTCCTTATGCAAAAAAAAAAAAAAAATTGTGATGTATTTCTCTAAATGCTTCAGTCAAGTTAGAAAGTCAGATTGAACAACGAAATTTTGTAATAAAATAGTCACGAATACGATGATGAGTGAAAATTTATAAGAACAAATATTTTACAACGTATTTAGTTTACAGTACTCGTTTCTGTATTATACCTAAAATTTCACTGATTGACTGTTACTTTTAAATGCACTTAATTGTCATTTTGGTTACATTCTAGTGTTTGTTTGTTCTCTAAGATTATATTGTGTTGTTAAATTTTTCGTAGTTTGTGATAAACTTAGATGGCAAAGAAAAAATAATTGAATCATTCCTGCATCATAAGCACGTCTCCTAAGGTAAAAAGACAAAACAATGTGTATCAATGAAGATTACTTATGCGTTAAGCAAAATTATAAAATTCCTTTGTATTTTTCCATCGGTAGTTCCCGTCCAGAAACACCAGAATGTCTGCCCTTACTCCTGGCAAACTGTCGCTGGTAAAGCATAAACAACTTCTCTGGAAACTCCCTAAGTTGACCGCAACAGTTTTTGCCTACCTTTATTGGGAAGTGTGGGTAGTTTGGTAAACATTCGAGCACATTTGGGAAATACCGTCACACCTAATGATGAACGACGTTGGTCAGGAAACCTGAATTGGTGGTAGACCCAATTCAAAACGGTTACTCCAAACTGGGCAGCTGGGACGAAAACGTAAACGGTAAGGGAGCATGCAAAAGCAAAGGATTGCCCGAAAGGATTTGTACACTAGAGTCACGATTGAAGTGTTTTTGGTTGTGACAAAGGTGAAAAGTTACCCTTTGCAGGAGCTTTGAGCGCAAACGGAACGCCGCTAATAACGTCCCGATTTGACGCCCCACGTGGAAAGGATTATTACCTTTCGTTTGCGCCTCCGATAATCCTGCTCGGTCCACGTCTTACGACCATTATTCCTGGCCCCTTCCAGAGGTGACGGGTTGTTTTCTCTGCCGTGTTTAAACAGATGCGCCTCGGCTGGCGGGAGGAAATTCCCTCGCATTTGGTGACATTTCCCAGCGTCGACAAAGTTCTCGCCAGACTAAGCGGCTCGCAAACTGTCACCTAAACAAACGGAACAAAATGGGCGCAGAAACGCCAGCCCGCCAGGCCGACATGGGGAATGCCATATTGTTGTGCGGTAACCGACGTCCCGAAAGGGAGCACACGTATTGCGCTTCGGATGATAAGACCTTACCCGGGGCGATGCGAAGGTGAAAAATATTAATCCATATACGACTACCTTATTCGGTTCGCCCTGATAAGGGCCGTTTGTCGGCATTTCGGACATGAAAAGCGGTACCGCCCCGTTTCATCAGAGCCGCCATCGCCAGCTCCATCGTCGCGGGGCCACTACTGGCTCGGTGATGTGATTGTTACGAAATTACCTTCGATTCGGTTCGAGCGGGTTCTAATTGCTTCGAGCAGCCATTTTGTTCTTCGCATGTGTTTTAAGTCGTAGGACTCAATGTACCCGGCACGTGATTTTTTGCGGGAAAAATGACGGTTTTTTTGAGAATGTACGATGATACTTTTTAGCCATTTAGTATAGAAAAGTATTGACAAATGAGATGGAACTAAAAAGAAGATAACTGTTGATGATTTCAAGACACGTGCAAAGAATTTTTGTTTTGAAATGATACGCTTTATCAGGGGGCGAATATTTTTATTTGATTCGTAAATAGGCTGGTTGACCACAAACACAAATATGGTAATATTAACATTATACATACGGTAACGGAGGAAAGCTTTTGGGCAATAGATTTATGATTGGAAAACGTATAACCAGTAATTTAATAAAACCGCAATGATAACTTATATTGAGGAGAAACAAAACACAAAAATGTTGTTTTAAGTGTTTAAAATAAGTTAACTTGTTGATCTGTCTTGTTTATTTAGTCAAAGTGAACCAAATCAAAATACGTGAAAGTTTGGCTAATCGAAAAACTAACCAATCATTAAAAAAAGTAGCGTAACGTGCGTAAGATAGCGAATCATTGTAAAATCTCTAATTCTTAAATTGTAAATAATCGTAGTAAGATCCTCATCTTTGTTATTACCAATAAAAATCATAATATTCTAGTCTTTTTTCTTCTAGAACCCCACAAAGACCCACTGGAAGCTGAACCGGAAGCACCATGCTTCCAAACCGGTAGGCTATCGAGACGGCTTTGACTATCCATTCCCGATTCGGTTGGCTTTCAAGGAAAATCAATACGGGTGAACGAAACTGTTCGGTCCAACCAAAGATGTTTGGCGACACATTTCCCAAGTCGTCCGCAAAGTAAAGTCGCTTCGTAAAATTCGTTACCGTGTTCGAGGTTCGAGATGGACAAACATATAAAAACCCGAGCAGGGACACATAACCCAATTGTTTCTTTTCCGGCGAATTGGCCGAATGCCCCGGGAAAAGCCAACGGCGAGCGTCATCAAACGAAGCAATTCCGGTCGTCCGGGAGCACCGGCAGCTCCATCCAGCCTCGACACAAACACGGTGACGAGCCAAAGGACAAAAGGATATGTCCCGTGCCATGCAAACACACACACACACACACATACGCGAGGAGCGAAGATGATGGGGCCGTAAAAAGTTCGTCCCGAGCGATGCACGCCACGCAACTTTTATGTCCTCATATAAAGTGAGCAGGAAAAGCTGGACTGTTTCCCACACAAATGGCAGCCGAAGAAGCCCACGGTGCCGGCGTGCCTTTATTGTGGTCCGCCCGACACATTCCACCGGCTTTCCCCGCCCGGACACACGTACACACGCGGTGGTCCGTGCGTTCCGATTTTATAGCTTTATTAATTAATGGCACGGCAGGGCGAGCGACGGCTTGTGTCCACTTGCCGTTGGTGTGTGTGTGTGTGTGTGGGGGTGTTTGTGTGTTTGAATTTTTCCTCCTCCCAGGGCTGGCTGGGGCCAGTGCCAGCGATTGTCTTGCAGAGGTCAAATGTCGCCTGAACACATCATGCATCATCATCGTCATCAACAATTCCATCGTCTCAACAGAGCAATAGAGAGAGGGAGAGATAGGGAAAGATTACTAATTATGTTGACAGAAACGTTGACACGGGGTGTTCACAGGGGGAGGAGGGGAGAGAAAACCCCAACATCCTGGCAAGGAAAAGCCGTCGAGCGAGCCTGTGTTGTTCGATTTTTATGGTGATTGCAATTGTAGCGTGAAAACTGGAAAAACTCGCCAAATGCTGGGGGGGTTTGGAAAAGGGGTGGGTAATTCAATAAACCAGCATCACCGGTTCCTCAGTGGGAGGAAAAGTTGGGTGGAATAGGTGGGCAAACACAATTGCCGACATTACTGTCAACAACCAACAAGGGGGGAGAACAATGGCTGGCTGGTGTTCGTGTCCTCCGGAAGGACACCGTTGCGTTGCAGGACGAACGGGAGCGGGTGCGGCGGGAAGGAAGGGCCGAAGGGAAAGGCAAACATCGGCAGCAACGGCAGCCGATCGACGGCAGCAGCAGAAGCACGCAGAAGCAGTACGATCGGCCCGGGGAAAACGCTTCCTCCGATGCCGGGGTGGGGGAAAGAGATGGACTATCGGGGCAGCCATTGTGGCAGCGTTAGGCAGCGCGAGCAGGAGCACCAACCGATGGGTGGCAATCGTAGGGAAAGTACAATTCTACCACCTAGCCCTAGGGGTTCCCTTTTTTCCCCCGGACGAAAGAGTTTTCCACGTCGAGCGAAGGACGCGCGCCGGCGCAACAAACAATCGTCGTCCGTGTGCGAAGTAGGCGGAGCTAAATCCCCACCAGCACAAGGGGTGAGGAAGAAACGCGTTCCTCTATCCCTCTCTCACTCTTTCTCCGTTATTCTACCCATTTTGTTTCCCTTTTCCTTCCCTCTTGAGAGGGTTGCTTTGCTCACCCCGAATTCAGGTGAGAGAAATCCTCAACCAACCCTTGGCAGCAACATTCTCATTCTCTTTCCTCGCCCCAGCACAAGGGAAGGAAAAGGATAGACGATGCATGCGAGCGAGCGAGAAAGCAACAGGGGCCTGCCGCAGAAGTGACTTCTCTGGAAGGTTGGTTAGTAGCAAATCAGTTTGTACCGACAACTTGTTGTCTAAACATCTACGAAGACACGGGGTCCCGTTCTAGTTTCTTTTTTCTCTTCGCCTCTCCGTTGTCTATGCTTTTGTTGCGCGTGGGTGTGAGTGTGCGTGTGTGTGTGTGTGGAAGGAAAAGCTTCCGATCGACAATACTACCTGCTGCTCCTGGACGACCTTCCTGCGTGGGTGTTTAAACGTGTGTGTGCGTGTGCGAGCGAGCGAGAGGCTTACCGTAAACCAAAGGAAAAAAGATCGAGAAGGAGAGAGAGAGAGAGAGTGAAAGAAGAAGCTACGTTTGAAGAAGGACGAAATCGAAAAGGATACCGAAGGATAACAAAAGGTGGCAGGAACGGAGGAAAAAAAGGATAACAACCGGACGGTTGCCCGATCGGTAGTTCAGTTAATCGGCAGCATCGGAACGGTGAACACACACGAGAGTCTTGCTTCCGTCGTCCGGCGAACACAAGTTGACAAGTTGAAGTTGAAGAAGCGCAGAGTGCACTCGACACTGGCAAGTGCTGTGACACACTTCGTTGGTGGCAATCGTAGAAAGCGGTCGTTCGTCGAGCGGTTGTGAAGCGGTGAACGTTGAACAATCTACACCAATCTAAAGCATTGGAAAGAGGAATGTGAAAAGAAAGTAACTAACGAGAACAGCTAAGAAAAGTGAAAGTGTATGGGAAGAAGAGGATAAAAACACAAGAAACATTGAACCGTGCAGTTGAACATTCGCAAGGAAAGCAAACCAAAACAAACTACTAGCGCCTCGTGAAAGAGGTCCAGTGTTGTGCGTGTGTGTGTGTGTGTGCCTATGTTGATCGATCCTGGCGATCGGAAGGAACAGTTTCGCAACAGCACCCACCCCCGGCAGCATCCACCCCGGTGTGGCAGCTCCAGCTTCCAGCGGTCGAAAAGATGTCTGTAAAGTCCGTGCCATCCGCATCGTCAGCCGCATCGTCGTCGTTGTCGTCGTGCAGTGAGATCAGCATCGAGGAACTGCACGCCCGATCCTCACCAGGTATGTACGGGCGAAGAGCGAGGAAGGAGAAAAGGAGGGGGGAAATAATACCACCAGTGTTGTTTTTCTTCACTTCGCGTGATTTGCTCGTGGTTGTTTTCAAAATCCTAGAATAAGGAAGTTTTGGTTGGGTTGTAGCTACCGATCAAGTTCACTTTGTTGGTGATAAGGGAAGTGTGTTGTTCTCAAGTCATGTGTGTCTAACGTTCTTTTGCTTTGGTTCTCTTCCCTTCCCTTTTCCGGCTGTTGATTAGATTTCTCGTCCGAGTTTACGCTCGCCAACATCAAGCAGGAGCCGCGTGCGGTGTCGCCGATACTCACACCACCGCACACGCCCACCGAGGACAGCGGTATTGGTGGTACGATCATCCGCACGTCCCCCCTGCCCCAGCACCACTACCATCACCACCACCAGCAGCGACACATTCCGGTGAACCACTATCATCCGTATCAGTACGAGATGGAACGTTCGCGGACGGTCACCAACGCCAGCCTGCGTCAACACAGTCAGCAGCAACAGCCACAGTTTCCCCAGCCGGACATGGCGAGTGCATTCGTGCCGCAGCAACAACCACCACAACCCTCGCCGCCGCAGACGATCGTGACTTCGCCGTCGGCGAATCCGATCGAAGCCGCATTCCTGTACCAACAGCAACAAGCGCAGCAGCAGCAGCAGCAGCAGCAGCAACACCAGCGTCTCTGGCAGCAGCATCTGCAGCAAACCGGTTACCATCCAGCGGCCGCCGCCGCCGCCGCCGCCTACGCCCACCCGCACGCCGCCCTCATGCAGCACTGGATTCGCAACGCGGCGCTCTACCAGCAGCGGCTCCATCCGCATCCGCACGGTCCGGCCGTCGTCGGCCCGCACCCGCACCACCCACACCACCACCAGCACCCGCACCATCACCACCCGTATGGGGCGATGCTGGCGGGGCGCCCGGGCGGCATGAAGCTGCCGGGACACCAGGGTGCGGTCGGGGGCGGTAGCTCGCGGCCGAAGAAGCAGTTCATCTGCAAGTACTGCAACCGCCAGTTCACCAAGTCGTACAACCTGCTCATCCACGAGCGCACGCACACCGACGAGCGGCCGTACTCGTGCGACATCTGCGGGAAGGCGTTCCGGCGGCAGGACCATCTCCGGGATCACCGGTACATCCACTCGAAGGAGAAGCCGTTCAAGTGTTCGGACTGCGGCAAGGGCTTCTGCCAGTCGCGGACACTCGCCGTGCACAAGGTGACGCACCTGGAGGAGGCGCCGCACAAGTGTACCATCTGCAACCGGACGTTCAACCAGCGCGCCAACCTCAAGACGCACATGCAGAGCCACGTGCTGGGCGGTGAGGGTGCAGTGGGTTCCCCTGCTACGCTGCAGCATCCGTTGGGTGTTGGGTCCGGTTCCCAGCCGCTGCCGGCGTTGGATCTCTCCCAGAAGTCCTCCTCAGCGTCGTCGCGATCGTCCGAGGAGAAGGACATCATCGTCGACGAGGACTTCGACGACGAGGAGGAGGAAGAGGACGAGGAGGAGATCGAGGAGGAGGAGCTCGAGGAGGAGCTCGAGGAGGAGGACCACCACCACGCCCTCGGGCGGACCGATGGGGTGATGGACGTGCGGCAGATGCTACTGCTCGAGCACGGTGCGAACGGACCCGATTCGAGCGGATTGCATACGCCCAGGCGCAATGCACCCGGAAGTCCACCCTCCACCGCCCTCAGCCCCGTCGAACCCCTGTCCCCGCCCGCACCGAAGGCGTCGGCCCCGAAGCGGTCGCTCGGCTTCTCCATCGACGAAATCATGCAGCGATAAGAGGCTAGTAGTGCGGAAGGGGAGGAAGCCAGAGAGCCAGAGAGGAGGCTAAACCCAGGTGAGGGGTGTTGATGTTCCTTACCCATCGAGGCAGTCCCGGCGGTGCGTTAGAGTTAGAGTAGAAAAATGGGGCGGCAGAGCTGTAAGGCGGTAGAGGATAAGCCCAGGATAACCACCACATATCCCAGTTGCAGGATATTAACGCATACCATAGCCATACCGAAGCCAAAACGAACCCGATCGAAACAGATCGAACCAACAAACCGGACAAACATACGCAGCGCAGGGGAATGAGCAGATAATTGAGAAGCTAGAGGAAAAACGGAAAGGAAAGGAAGCGAAAAGACTAGGTGTAGGGCACGAGAAAAACCATGGACAAAGAGGCCAAAGAGGAGAGAGAGAGATAGAGAGAGAAAGAGAGCACGATCGATCCATGGAAGAAGGTAATCCGAAGGGTGTATGTAACAGTTAGAGCAATTTAACCACGTTAGCAGCACGATCGGAGCGGAGCAGGGAAAGAGGTCCGGTCGTGGACTTCTTTCCGTGGAGGGTTTTTGGGTTGTTGAAGCCCGAGGAGCGATCTAGCGAGGCGTGCGCGCGGTTCCCCCATTTTGCCGGCAATTTGTGTGGGACATGGTGTGTTTACCAAGACTGATGTTTGTTTTTATTACTTACTAATTATTGCTAGCCCTAGGAGCCCTTTTTTCCTTCCTTTCTATTTTTTTCTTTTTTTGTAAATTGTTGTTATTGTTTTGGGGGCGCAATAACGGATCCGGCGTATGCGTTGGTAGGACACGGACACCTTAGGTTTTAATTGTAGGCCTTTTTATCACTCTGTCGCTCAGTCTACCTCTTAAGTAGGAAAAACGGTCCCTGGGAGCATTTATTTATGGACACCGGGAGCAATCACGGTGGTGCAGGTAACGAAAAAAGTGTAAAGTCTGAAGATGGGAAAATGGAACAGCAATAGCCGAGGCTTCGATCGAGTCGAGAACGATCGCGAGACGCAAGGGAAACGAGAGCCAAAACAATTCAGATTCGAGTTAGTTGTGAAGTGTAGAATTCTTCACGATTCCAGTACACGACCGGACAAGTATTTTTTTGCTGATCTCAACAAGTGTTTGTCGAAGGAAAAGAAAGGCGCAAACGCTCGTTAAGTACGACAAATAAGAAAATGTAGCAAAACTAGCACTATTAGGTATATATCGATCAAACTCCAAACTGATATAGAAACGTCTGTAAATAGCATCATTATCTAAGTAAGTTAGTATAAGTTTGTGTACATTATGTTAATAGAATGTAAATCACCTTTACCTTAAGCAGCACTAGCAATTCGCTTTAAATGTCTAAGAACCGTAAATTATTGATGAAGACCGATCCAAATAATAAATAGAAAATCCAAGCGAACACATTCTTCGCAGTACATATATAATTGGGTGTGTTTTTCCTTGTGTTTTCCCCGCAGATTTGAACCTCAAGTGACTACGAAAGGAAAGAAATGAATATAGAACAATTAAAACAAGAGGGTAGAACAACTTTTAAGACACCAAATGTCGACCGAAGTAGTAAAGATTTTTGAATTATTAAAATTTTTAATTCTACTTCAAAGGACTTCAGAGGATACGAACAAAACATAAGTCTCAATATCTTTATTTCGTAAACTTTCCTCGATTAAAGTTCTCCACTTCTTTCGCTTGTCCTTGTGATACAGATAAGCAAACTTCTTTCGGGAGTTTTATATTACTGATGTCGATGATGAATAAACTGGGGCATTTGAAAACCCATAGAGATCTTTATTGGCGTACTTGAAACCAAAAAACACATTCTTGTGGGGTTTATTTGTTAAACTAAGATTGGATATATTCAAAGAGAAAGCAAACATAAGCAATCAACTAAATAAATAAAACGATGTTGATCTACAGATCATGTTTATTGCTTTGTCTTACTACGGGCGTTCGAATTTACTTCATGCAGAAACATTGGTTTCTTTCACATTAGCAATTGGAATATTGTTTGGTAAGCTGCATTTACATTCCTCTTATTTGTTTTGGTTTTATTTTTGATCATCCAATACAACATGTTTGTATGAATGTGAGTTTCATCGCTTTAATTTGATCAACTCGAGTTACATTTTTTCTTCGTTTCCAAAGCCTCCTTTCTGAATCCTTTACGAGAGAATAAGTTTACGTAATACCGGAAAGCTTCCCGTGAAGAAGCTTTCGTCTGGTGGTTACATCATCTTGCTAACTTGCTAGAATGGGATGTCAAACCTGTCAAAACGTTAGTACAATCCATGGTTCACAAGAAAACATCTCTCCTACGAGGGGGTATTATTTTGTAATCGAAGACGTCGACAGTAGCCGATTGCATAAATACAAATCAGCATTAAATGGACGCACCAGATCGTCGTGCTTCCCATCTGCCCATCGTTGTGATGATCGTTTCGCTGACATCTGTTTGCGTGCAATCCCCGGTTGATCGGGATACGTTGTTTGACAGCGAGTAGTGCCACATCGTTAATTACCGTACCGCAACGTTGATCGCGAGCGGGCATAGGCATGCATAGTATTTGCCTTTGGCCGCATTTCTTGCCCGATGATAATGTGTCTTGCTGCTGATAAGACAAGCAAAATGGTTCCGGCTCGCACAAACTTGCCGTCATCTCAAACCCATCTGAGTGGCGAAAAATTGGTTGACGTAAAGCGCGACGGACGGTAGCAAACTGGTTGCGACTCTCGTTGGACTGGATTAATCGCGTAATGGTTGCAATTGACAGACCTTGGATGGTTGAGGCAATTGCCTTGAAATTGGAATCAAATTCGCAATCGTCACGACCGACTATCAGCCCGGCACAGGGATGGCAAGAGTGATGACAGAAGCGAAGCGAGATAACCTCGGTAGCATCACTGGGCGGTTTTTTCGGCGTTCGAAAGCGATTGTTGAGGCAACATAGACGATGATGGAACCGCTTTAGTCGTTGAAGATGTGCTCAGTTGAGTGTGTTCTTTTTCCTATTTTCGGTTCGAACTGTAAACGCAACAGAGGTCGAGGGGATTACGCTGACCCTGTGCAGTGATTATCAGCAAATCGTCGGCTAGCGTTCAGGCCATCTTCCGTGCAGTGTTCGAACAGTGTCATTAGAGCGTCGAACACTTACCAGCACAGTGGCCGGTGACTACAGGCTTCCACATCGATCGGTTGATGGTTGCGAGTGTCGTTGTTTGGTGCAGTGGGATTGATTCGTACCACCGGAAACACACATTAGTTAACAATGTAAGAATCGAATTCAATTTGAATCAATTCCACTCCATAAACTGTATTCAATCAGGGTGATGGAATAATAAACAGGGATTGACTGGAGGGTTCACCGGCGTTTGGGTTTTGTTTATCAACAATTGTATTTAAATGTATTTATGCCGGTGATCAGAAGATGAACCTGTGCTCTGTCGATTTCTTTCTGATAAGGGAAATTATTTTTGCAACATTGCTTATGACGCGAATTTAATAATTGAGGTTGTGTGTTGTTTAATTCTTGTAAGAAAATAAAGAAAAAGTCATCTCGTTTGATGATCCTGTAATTAAGTTGCATCAAAAATTGCATCCCGACACGGATTATAGATGACGGCCAGAGCAAACCTCTATTTTTTAAATCCATACACCGTGCAGTAGTTTCTCTAACGGCGCGACCTTCTACCTGAGTTTCCAAAAACAGCGGTGCTTCCAACGGTAGAGGTTTAAAATTTTAATTACAGGTTCGATGGCGATTAACCCCCGATCGTGCTGACAGTCGCCGTTCATCATCTGTTAGCTTTTTGGGACTGACAATTATTTTTCAACGGGGCAGAAAGGGGCACGTCAAGCATACATGGAACTGCAACCGGATCGGTCTTCAAAAAATCGCAGGAAGTTCCCTCCGAATGCTCTCTCATTACGTCGCCAGACAGAGGTCGGCCGGTGATGATATTGATTTTGATAATTTTTACAACCGATTCCGGTCCGTTAAAAATTCGAACGGAAGTGAGATCGAAGCCGGAACAGTGGATCTCGTGCTAGAGCGGATTGAAGAATTATTAGAGATGAGATAAAAAACGACACAAATATACAGGTAGTTATGAATGGCCTCTACGGAACGTATAATTTAACGCATGGTGACTACCAGAGGCGGTCTTGGAATCGTTTCCGATCGGGTGCAACAATTTCGAACGAAACTATCCCACGGATAAATAGTGATCGTTGCTTCTTTGTTTTTCCGGGGTTTGTAATTTTTTTATCCGTTTTTGATGAAATTTTATGTTGTGTTTCACAAGGTTGTTTCTGTTTTCTTCTCAAATAAATGATTCGATTGGATCAATTTGTGTTGATAGTAATTTAAATAGTTTTCAGTGGTAGATGTTTTGTTTCTTTCTTCCAAAAGCATTGTTTCTTTAAACGGCGCATCATTTAACCTGCCCAGCTCTTGCGGGCACCTGTTTATGGTCATTTTCGCACGGCGATGGTTGATTTATTCTTCTCGGCCGGACCCGGCATTCCATCCAAAATCACGAGCACTTCAATTTCAATCACATTAATCACAATTGGGCCGAGTATTTGCCCGTCTTTTCCTGTCGAAACTGGCGGAAACGGACCCTCCGATCGAAGCGGCGAACCTGCTTCGAGGTTGATTGATTTCCCAGAAACGAAACAATGGGAAAGGCATGGCACTATCCGGTTTGGGGTGGGTTTGGGGTGGGGATGGAAAAGCGAGCCAAGAAACTGCCAATCTCGAAGCGAGCGAGATCGAATTAAACGCACACTTCGCGGCAGCGTAGGGAAATCCTTCAATCTCGCGCAAGTTATTTGGCAATCGGCCTCAGACGCATCCGACGCTAGACGCTATCAATCAAGAGGATGTTGAGGTTCTTGGGGTTTGAAAGGTGAGAAGGGGAGGATTGGGGGCCCTAAATTCTGCAGGTGGAAAAGCCGTTGTTCCGATTTAAAAATACGAACTTCGTGATCTACCTCCAAGTAGGCTTCGGTCGGGAGGTCTTTGCGGTTCGGAGATGGTTTCGATTCGACCACTAAATTCTAGCTAATTAAATTTATTATCTCTTTCCGATGGCAACGGACAGGTCCGGTGGAATGAGTATGCATGCCGATGCTTGGCTTTGCGATCCTGCCATTCAAGAATCACCAGCATCCATCTTTCACTCGGGGACTCAGGGAATTTCTTTCTGACGTGATAACTATGATTCCCCGATGGAGCCCAGTGCGGCTGCCTGTAGCTGCCAATTAATGATAATTTCCGAGCGAAGCCTTCGCTCTGTGATTACTGTGTGATACGAAAATTGGCCACAGGATCACGGTTCGGGTTCCATACCGTTGGACCGTTTAGTGGCGTTTAGTGGGGAAGGATAAATTGTGATAAATTAAAGGACGCGCAAATCGAACACATTGTCTAGTGCTCCGAAAAGGCTGCCATTATTTGATTATAAAAATGCTAAGCTTGTAAACTTTCGGAACAGGTTGTTTGGAAATACTTTCACTATGTAATTTTACTGTTTTTGAATATTTTCGATAAAATCTTGCCCTTCAAGACTTGGTTTTCTATCCCTTTAATCTCACGTAGCTTCCCACTCGAAGTGTCTCAATGATTTAAATCGTATTAATCTCCCAGGCCGGTTGATTAAATTTCCTCTCTATTTAAACCCCACGTTCCTTTTGAAGTATCAAAAAGCTTGTAAAACAACAACGGAGTAACAAACAAATCAAAATCCCAAACCATCACCGGCAATCACAAGCGATTTGTTTGCGTCTCGTTCAGCCCTTAGCTCTCTCCTCGGCATCATCATCATCGTCCGGCGCATCGGCATTAGGAGATTATCCTGTCAGGTGTGAGTGGTGTGGATCGTGAGGATGCAATCGGGAAATTAGACGCGATTTGGGACCTCGCAGTTGATAGGTCGTCCGACGAATCGACGACCAGCGACGGAGTGATCTCCAATTTGCCTTAATTACGCGATTAGCTGCGGTGGGAAAGTTTGGCGCGCGGTTCCCAGGAAAAAGAAAACGAATGCCAAAAGTGAACGGAAAAGACGAGCGTTAAATTTGGCAAATTGGGAGAGTTCGTTCGAATTGTGTATGTTTCGCGAAACAAAAGGCAGTCGTAAAGTAAAAGCAAAAACTAACCAAATCAAACGTTCTGATAAAACTGCGGTTCTGCGCTATAAATTTCCAACCCATTGACGGATGGTTTGATTCCGTGAAAGTTCGGACCGCACCAGGATTCGGCCTGCCCCAGATTGGTCGACGCAGGCTAGCCTTCGTGGCGCATCCGTGCGAATTTGTTGCCGACTTTTTGCTTTCGTCTCACAAAAAATTAAAGAGGTTCCCCAAAAGGCTGGGCAGTATTTCCTAGGAAATTGTCCAGGGTTTGGTTTTAATTAACTTTCTGACGTGGAGAAAACCCTTTTCCGATGTCAGTGGATCCGATCGAAGCATATGTGGAAAAGTGTTGGCCCGTGCCCGGCTTGGCTAAAAGGTTGCGTGCTTTGTTTTGTGGGCAAGGTTTGTTGCTAATTTACGGCAAAACAACATTAGCGCAGACGGTTTGAAGCCGTTCGCCTACGAAGGTTGACGTCTGGTCAGGTTAAAAATTGGATCCAATTGGTATTAGGAAAAGAAAACACAAGCAAACCCTAGCGAAAGAGACCCGTTGCGAAAGGTTAGAAAAGGGTACATTTGGCCAGTGTTTTTGCTCCAATGAAGTGTGTTGTGCTTTCATATTTTGGAAGCAATTCCATGGATAACATGTGTGGGGAATTGGTTCCGACCTCCAACATCCAACGGGGTTGATAAGGATGCGCGTATGATGGTAACAGAAGTTAGATGAATTATGATTTCCCAGACAAGGATAGATCGGCTTGACCAGTTTAACGCGAAGATAAAAAACTGCCCGAAGAAATGAGATTTTATAAATTTTAATTATAGGTTTGAAATCGCTTAGGCATTCAATACTCAACATTGGAATGTGAGAGTTTTAGTTCGAAATAAGCGTTGGAATCTTATTCAACACTAGAATACATTGCTTTGGAACCTTGCCCAATGCATTTTGGTGTTTTATTTTGAAGATTTTTCTAACCCGTTAATGATTAATTTTTAATGTATTAGCTGACTATCATTTAGGATGTTGGTTTTTTCATTTAGTCCTCCATCATTGCGCTAGCTCTGTCTGTCTGCTCTAGAAATTACAATAAAGCACCTTTTAAAACATAATCTTACATTTTTTCGCTTACAAATGACTGTTTTGTTTTGGAAAAATATTTAGTCGTTTTGCAGATATTTAAAACGAAAACTTCGTAGCAGTCGAAATGAACACTATGTGGATTCTATTTCTACCAATATACTTAAAAGTTTATTGAACTAAATGTTTTGTAATGAATGCTGTGATAATTCTATAAACTAGTGCTGTTCTAATTCAGAACACGGGTTAAAGTTTTATTTACTTGTTTCCGAAAAATTATCTTGAAGGTTTATTAAACTACTCATAGTATTCTGCCAATGAGTTATTTATTTTAGTCAAGGAGTTATTTACATATTTAACTTATTGTTATTTATCTTGTAGTTATTTTTCAATTTAATTTCATGTTTACTAAACCAAATATATTATTCTATCAATTTGTGCTGTTCTAATGTTAAACAATGTTTAAGATCTTAATTATCAATGAGTTATTTTCGACCAACGCACTTGAACGTTTACCGAAATAAAAAAGATGTTCTAGGCACAAGTGTTGTTTAGATTTCAAAACACAGTTCACAGCAGCTATTCCCGTCTCACGAACTTTTATTAAATTATTCGATGAACTATGCTCTAATCCACTTTTCGTCCATCTAGCAATTGAGATGCCATCACAATTTCTTACGTTGGGATGCACCGCACGTTCACCATTCGGTCCGGCAGCTGGACAAAGGTGAACGGAGGCGGTCGGTCGATTGTTGTCGGACACATTCCTTGCGGCCATAATGGCGGGTGGTGGATTTTTTCCCACCGAAAAAACCCACCAATAACATGCACAACCGCGCAGCTGAAAATGTACATTTGCGGTCGCTTATCGGCGGAACGCGAGCGTAGCGCGAAAGCAAGATTTCCCACGCCTTCAGAGGAGTGTTTTGAAGGTGTTTCGGGCCGGGGGAAGGATCTAGAGGGGGTTGCGGCCCGCTAGTGGAGCGATATGATTTCCATACTCCCGGCGAACCGGTGGTAGCGAAGAAGTCAATCAGTGCGGGCCCTCCTCGGGTCCGATCTGGGTCCAAAAGCGCGCGGGAAACGTATCATTATCCGGGGTGGAATAAACATAAAACCGAAGCCTCCGGAGCCATCTCGCACTGCTGATGCTGCTGCCGATGCTGCTGTTGCTGCGGGTTATGACGGTCAAGTTGATGATGATGATGGTTGTTGGCCGCAGGATGGAGAGTGGCGAGGAAGAATTCCGGTGCAGGCCTTCTGGCTTCTGCATGATTGCGTCTCGTTTCGCCGGGAACTCACGCCCTCTCTCGGCTCTCGACTTAGAGACACCGTTGCAGCGGACGCTAGCCACGTCGAGGAATGCGACCTCTGCCGAAAGACGCGGCGAGGTCGCGCCCAAATGGGTCCGTGAGTGGTTTTCGGGTACCTCCTTACCTTCCGAAAAGGGGGCGCGCTTAGGAGTCGAGCGATGAAAAATGACCGTTCCTGGGAGATTTCCTGCCAAAAGCGAAAACCAAAAAGAAAAGCACCACCGCGCGCCCGGGACTCTATGGGAACGGTGGGCTTTTCCTAAACCCTGAACCGGCGCAACCCATCCGAAGGCCAGCCACCATCATCGGAAACGGGGCCAGAGGTTCTCTGTTTTGATAATTTTCGAATCCTAAAAATGACCCAAAAAATTAACACTAATTAAAGGTTACGGCGACGACGATGAAGACGGCCATCACGGACCGAATGGGGGCGGGAAGATGGGCCACGCACGTACGCCTATTACGCGCTGAGGTTCCCAAGCCTTACCGGAACGCGCCCGCGCGGGAGGATCATCGATTCCAAGCATTCCGGCGAGACGGCGGACGATTATGCGCTCCCGCACGGAGTTCCCGAGATGATCGTTTGATCGAAGATTCGCCAGCCGAAGTGCACAGGCTCCGTCTTTTCCTCGGAATGCAACGATCATCATCTTGCAGACGTCCTTGTCGTGTCGTGGCCTGAACGCCGTGAAATGAGGCAGCCTCAAACGTGTTTATTATATTAAATTGCGTCATTCAAAATGTGATTTTGCTTAAGCACTACGTTGGTAAGGAAAAAGGGATTTGTGTGGTAAATTTGTTTGAAGTATCATGGTTGAATCGTAGCGTTTGAAAACAATCGGTGGAGAAGTAAAATGATCTGAAAAATATGAAATTATCTATGAAAGATACAGATCTAATAAAAACAAATGACAAAAATAAATAAAAAGATATTTGAACAAGATAAATCAACATAAATAATAAATGTAAGCTAAACAAACAAAGATGTGATATAAAACTACTATAAGAAACTAGAAGTGATGGAAACACAGGAAAAGAAGCACATAGCAAAGGAAGACATCATGTCAGGAAGGTCTACCGGATTTGATCTTGAATATTGCAACTTTTGGTTGTATTAATACAATGTTTTAAAACAAAACCGTTTAGGTATTCCTTTGTTGTTTGTGTTGGATTCAGAAATTACTTTTTTGGTTGTTGTTTATTTTTAACAGCCTTTCCTTTTAATCTCATGGCTTTAATGGCTCGAATTTATACATTATTCTTTATCATTTTTACAATTTTGTTCATATTGAATTAAATGTTCATTCTTATCAAAACTATGTAACAAGAGGAATTAGTAATTATAATTGTTTGTTTTGCTGTTTAAGGAATGGGTAATTGTTTTTGTTTTATTGTTCAATGGTTTTATACCAAACTGTAACAGATGTAACAGTTGGCACTTAATTTGGACAAATGTGAATTTCTAATCCCAGAAAACAAACGTTCCTTCACATGCTGGACATTCAAATCGAATGTCTAATGCAACTCTTAATTGTTTGGTGAGAATCCCGGTGATCACCGAACCGGGCAGGTTAATTCCGCCTCAGACACCGAAAGTATCAGCCGCTCGGCGCCAGAGGGGTAATTTCTTGAAAAAACAAAACCTAACCATCCCCTTGAATCCCCGATACGGTACGCTATGGAAGCGCATCAGCCTTCCCGCTTGGCCGATCCAATACGCGAAGCGATCGTTAGTGGACCCGGGATCGGTCGAGTCGTTAAATTCGATGCCGTGAAGTGATGCGCTTCCCTCTAAATACCATCATCATTGAGGAAAACGTTGTACTAACCGTCTCCGGCCGCTGAGAATGTAATCACTGCGCAGATCTTTCGGTGGAACTTCCTTGCGGGAAGGGAAAGAAATCGGGGCGGGAATCGTGAAGCTCTGCTCGTCCTGGCGTTTCCAAGGTAGCGAACAAGCGTCCAAATCTTCACGCCGTCGGGACGTCGTCGCTACCAAGAAGCCCTGGAAGACGTTTTGTTTTTGTGCCCCGAAAATCCCCGGGCGCCTCGGTTTCTAATGAGCAATTAATTACAGCTTATGAGTGGTGATTTGATCTTAAGTTCTCTCCCCCAGTGAAGGCCCTTTTCCATTTTGCCTGCTGCCACCTTCAGACCGTGTTGCAACTTAGTCCCAAAAGCCGAAAATTAGGATCCATCTCGCCGACGGGGTTGATCGGCCAACGAAGGAGAAAAGATCGCTGGGAATCGCATTACCCCCGGGCTTTCAGTTCACCCTCCGTTCGCGTTTCGTCCCGTTGCATCGACGGTGGCTTCCGTGATCAGCAATGTTGCATGACGCCCCGGAGGAATCCGTCCGTCAATCCGTCGATGTCGAACGAGATTGAGACAGACGTCCCCGAAAGGACGGGTCCGTGATGAAAATTGCACCAGTGTAAATCATAAAATGGGCCCATCGAAGGCTCCCGACCGGCCGCGATGATGGCCATCGTTTATGTCAGCGGTGGCTAATGAATTCATCAATCGTTTGGGGTTTGATTTGCACAAAAAACAACAGGAAAACCGCTCGGAACATCCTTTTGCTGTTCGCCTTTTTGCTGGGCCGCGGTGTCGCCGGAGGGAAACAGAGGAATCACCCATCGAAATAGGATTCGTTCGGGTGTGTTTTTAATTTTTGATGATCCGATGATTTGATAAACTACCGCTGATCGGATATTAGCGTTGGCTAGTTCGTCATAAAAATCGCTTTCCGGAGGAACGCCAACGAAAGGAAACCCCTTCCTGCTCAAAGGGATGATTTTTCTTTTCATTTAATGAGCTTCCCATCGTAAAATTGATTTGCCTCCGCTTTGTCGGAACCGTTTGCTCTATTTTATTACGAGCACACGCACGGATACATGTGGCGGAGGTCCGTTCTCTTGTACTTCGGCACCGGTGTTGCGCCGATGGGGCCGCGTGATCGATTATGTTGTTTTATGTTTCAATAAAACCTGCCCGGTTGCTTCGCGTGCGGTTAATTTGGAGCAGCAGCACTTTTATGATCCACTTCCTGTCGAAACGGGGCCGGCGTTGCGGTTGGGTGGCCTTTCAGTTGGTTCGATCGATTGATGGGACGTCCTCGCGAGCGCGTGCTTTGATAAATTATGCTAATTGCTTGTTGAAGGATCAATCAGGCCGTGCTTGAGAGGTTGGTATGTTTGTCTTACACGAAAGGAAAGGATTTAACTATTTCGCCAAAAGCTAACAGCCAAGGATTTCTTTCATTTGAAATGTTTAGTTACACCGTTATGTGGCGTAAATTATTAATTTGCATTCATTGAATAAAATGATCGATTCCATGAAAACCTACAACTTTTGGTTTTTGCAATAATTTCCACATTACACAGCTAAACATTTTCTTTTAACATATTCTTTTCAATGAACTGATACCGGTACTTGGCCAAGGTTAATCTTGGCGATACAATTTTTGGGTTTGACAACTGTATAAAGCAATCCATTAACGTTTCATCAACATGAAAGTTGTTGATGTATGATTAATAGGGTTTCTACTAAGACCGAATTGATAGAGGAATATACATAATTTTAAAATGAATAAAAATATTGATAAAAATGATAATAGTAAAAACAACCTTAATAATAACAATAGCAATAAGAAGAATAATAATAATAATCTAATAATAATAATAATAATCACAATAGTTTACTGACACATCAAATTGAGTTTGATCACACTGTTTGTTTGTTGTGCTAGAGTTTTTGAGCTAAATTAAAAAAAATCATTGAAGTATGCTGTCAACCAACTTCAGAAATTTACTGTGCCGCACTTCAAGAAACGCTGTTAAGAAACTTTTATTGCAGTGTAGCTGAGATGGTTGAGAGATACTAATCGATAAAAGTTGGTAAACTACCAATCGTATGAATTATTTATTTGAGCTTTAATCTTAGTACATTAGATTGCAATATTTTGTACCTTTTACTTATTAGATATACTTGTAAACCGAAATAAAAATAAAAAAGACAACACTAGTAAATCATCACTATAATTACCATTTGGGCGGAAGTTTTACGACTCAAAATAACATAAGAATGCATATTGACTTTCTTAACGGTGTGCATTCTTATGATTGACATAGTTTTCGTTGTTTTGAAAATGTTTTTCATGCTCGTAACAGTTTCTTGTTCTGTGTTTTTCATGAAAAGAGTTTATTTAAAATTTTCAGAGATTAATTCGACATTTAATTAAACTTAATTGTTATTACATTCATTTGGAAGACGATCGATTGGTGCTGAAAAAAGTAGATGTTTCTCGATAGCTGCACTTAACTGCCCATAGCAGTAACAGTTTAGTTAATGCGATAATGTGCGATCAGGGTGATTTGCTAAATTGACGGCACAATATGACTCCCAGGCGGTATCGATGCCAACCCACGCCATAATTGATCCCTCAAGGGGTCCGGTGGGCACCGTTTAGTGACAAAATGTGATATGTCATGGGGAAAATGGACGGCTCGGCTTAAACTCCGCCTAGGAACTCTCGCACATCGCGTCCGGCGTCGATTAACACCTTTTATATCCGAGACCACCCGCCGGGAGGACGGGATAGGATAACACCTCGGTAACAACTTCGGTCTCCACCGTTTACACAGAGGAAGAGCAAGTGAACAAAGGCGGATAAAAGTGAGCGGTGGGTAGGAAATAAAAGAGTTAGATTAAACGACCGAAGGCATGCACGACGCCCGTGACATGTCCATAATTAAAGCTCATTTTCTCCCGTAGGCCGCCGGCCGACTATTCACCACCATCACCACCATCATCGTCGTCGTTGTTTTCATGAGGAATAAGTAGGTGCACCGGGTGAGGTCCACGGCCATGTCGGGGTTTTTAGGCTTGTCATTATGAGTGTTAAATAGCAGTTTTATTATAACAATTAGCGGCGCTAATGGTTTGGCGTTGTCACGCGATCCGAATGCCTGCCGTTGTGTGCGTCTCCGCAAAGTCGTGGGGAGCGAGTGCTGGAAAAGGGCGGGACGCAGATCTACTGCTAGACCAACCCCTCCAACACTCAGGGGATGTGCCCAGTTCACGGGGAGATCGGCCATTAGAGCCACGCGTCCGACAAACATGGCGTGTTCAACACCTTCAAGCGTGCGCAATTAATCGCACCGGAAAGGATCTAGTGACAGCGACGTCAAAATGTCAACCTCGAAGACCTTTTGATGGTTGAAAAAGAGGTTCAAATCGGGATCGCCAGGTTGAATGCACGGAACAGTGATCACGCTGAGGATCGTATGGGAAATATTGGCAAGGTATGTTTTATGCTTCCAAAAATAAGTTTTGAAGACTTAGCTTCCGTGAGCCGTCCTTGCTGATGACCAAATTCCGTGCCATTTTCACGGTGCCCTCAAGCGTACCCGAATCTCTTCAATTCGTGCAGTGAAATGCTTCCGTGGAAATGCCACTGATCGCGCTTTAATTGTGGGAGTCCTGCCAAAGGCCATCTCTCGTCGAAGCCTCACGAGCTAAGCTAACTCAAGGTTTTTGGGAAGCTTTTGTATTCCGGTACTAAACCCAAGGAACCATCGTACTCGTTTGGAACATGAAACGTATTCCGCCGGCAACGTTTCCCGGGAAAGATTTGCGTAACTTCTTCCCCGTCCAAATGTAATGGATTAAGTGTCGACGAGGTTCTCCCACGGTGAGCGTCAACAAACGCAGTCACGCCACCCATATTTGCGACCGGGGGAATCACTTGTTTGGTGTTGGTCGTAAAACAATCTGTTAACATTTGTCACCCCATTTGGAAGTGTTTGGTGGAAAGGGCGGGGAAAGGTGCGGCCCGTTCCGAGAAATCGGGAGCTACACGACGAATTAGAGGCTGATTTAGACGTAACCGTTGTTCCTTGGAACGCGCTTCGTTTTGAAGTTTGTCCGGGCCCAATGTTTACCGACGTTCCCGATTCGAACGCGTGGTGCTGAGCAAACCGACAGCCTTTTCAAGGAATCGTGGGTCTTGTTTGATGTGTTGCGATCGACCCAGCATGTGCTTGTCTCCTCAAACCCGGTGCTGGCCTTCCCTTCCCTGAGGGAGTTTTTTTTTCGATGCTGAGAAAAACAATTCCAATCGCAAGGGTGACGGCTTTTCAAAGCTTATCGAAAACGTTAGTCCCGATCGAACCATTCTTGTTACATCTGTTCCTGGTTGCTGACCGGTGACCTTTTCCCCGGGACACACACTCACACACACTTTTCCCTGGTCGACGGCCTGTTTAAATTCAATATGAGGTTACATTCTCCAGCTTGTCGCCCCGAAATTCGGTCCCCAAGAAACACCTTTTCACTCGATGCGCGCAAGCAGACAATATTAATTTGCTTTTCTAATCGCTGCGGACCTTTCCCGGTGGAGGAGCGGCATGGGGGAATAAAATTTATAGTGGTGCATTTTTCCTCGATGCGCTTTGTTCCGCACCACGGTGCACCTTTCATCGATGCGCAGCGTTGGTCGTCCCGGCAGGGGTGGGTGTATGTGATAAGCGGAGGTGTGATGTGTGTCTGTTTATGTTGGTGGTTATTCAACGGCCCGTGGGTCTTTTCACTTGTTGGAGCGGATGAAGTGTGCTATAAATTATGCTTACAAAATAGCGTGAAAGAAAGCAACCGACGAAATGTTTTCACACGGAATTTGTTCATCTTGTTTTGTTGGCGGAAAGTCTTTCTTTAAGAACTTTGTAAGAACACAAATGCTCATTTATAAGACACTTCAAAATGTTTTCAATATGAGCTTTCTATGCATGTCCCAATCGCATCCTAAACTTTCGATTTTTTATGGTCATTACTGATGCAAAGAGTTTTGTTTATAAAAATGAATGCTGTTTGAAGATCGAGCCATAGTTTTTTCAATGCAATAGATGTTCCAGTTCTCAAAACATTTCATGTGTTATTCTGTTGCTAAATCGTTCTCGTTTTTTAAAATATAGAGTTTCTTAAAAAATGGAATATTAAACATGATATCAACTCAATGAATAAATTGTAGAAAAAACACTTCAAAGAATACTTCAATGCATGATCAGGCATTGGTGGGTCGAGAGGTTAAGTTCTTTGCCTTTTTCTATAAAAAAAATTAGTGTTTATGAAGATTGGCAAGATGTTTCGTGCACCTGTTCAATTTTTATATAATCTCAAGAACATTATCCAAAGGGTTTGTAAACATCTTCTTAGCTTTAATCTTTTCGATCAACACTATTACATAATTTAAAACGGTTTTCGAGCAGCATTATTTTGTATCTTAGTTTTTTTTTAAATAAAGATTTCTGCTTTTAGAACCCTGATCAAACTTTCCACACTGGCTTCTTTAAACACAACAGTATTTACATTTTTACAGCGTTTCCTGGAAAGTACATTTATGAAAACTGATTCGAAACACAGTTGCTATTTTTCAACACATTTCGCAGATGTTTTAAATTAGATTTTAATTTTTAGTTTATTCTGTTATCTTCGAAAATCTATTAGGCGCGGAGAAGGCAATTAAAAATTTTCTTATAGTGCCGTTCAGTTTCTATATTGTTCTGCAGTTTGACTTTTTATCGTTTTGAATTGACACACATTTGTAAATGCAACAACTACCGACGAAACGGGTCAACCCTGTAGTAATAAAGTACACTTTACAAGAAAAATCAATCACTATCAGCCAGTAAAGGTACGACATTAAAACCAAATGAAATGCAAATTAGAAATTGATTTTATTCTAAGTCTATCATGGATGACGCATGCTTGAGAGTGAAATCGCACTCATTATCAATATGCTAACCGTTTAAGTGATTAATAAGTTGTAGAGAAATTGCAAATGATGGAAGGAAAGATTATCTCAGTTTTATAGCAACCTCTAGTACAACCGTTATTTTTAATTTCCCGCTGGAAACCTCATGGACCATCAATGTTAAAAGAAAGGAGGATGGGCTGTTTAAGCGTAATAAAAATCCAATCAATGAATTTCAATTGCATTTGCAATGGCTGCCTGACTACCGAGCCAGCGTACTGATCTATCCACCCGGCTGATATCGACCCGCAAGCCCATAAAAGTTTCCCAATGATTCACTTCATTATCGAGGAATGTGGGTTTCTACCGTGCCGGGTGTTTGCGTGTTGTGCAGCGTTTTACGACACACCGTAAAGATGCGATCATCGGCAAGGAAGCCAGTGTGGGATATAGGAACAGATACCGCACCGAAAGGTTGCCATTGAACCATTGCGGCGCAAACCATGTCTAATCCTTCCCGTATGCAGTCACTTGGGCCGCACATTATGCAAAGAGGTTGGTGAACGGAACAGCTGGCGGAATGACTAACCGAAGCCGACTGTCACCTTCTGCCGACCGGAGTGGGCCTTCGTGTTGGCAATAAGAAAAATCGCGCGCTTATCTTCCCACCCGGAGCCTTTCTTTCCGGGGGACGCAAAGAATGCGGTTGAGAAATCTCAACGCAACTATGTAATTACAGCTCGGTGCATTAGTGCGCCCCGGAATGGTTTGCAATTATTCTCCGCCCGGTTGCAATGCGTCGCCGTTTTCGTAATCCTTCCGTCCGCTGCAGAGGAAGCCACCGGTAGAGGGGTTGGCCCTTGTCGACTGAAAAAAAAACCGACCGAAAGCCGGCTTTGGAGACAATAATTGTGGGAACGTATTTGTCACCTTTTCTCTTCGTCTGAAGCTGGCAGAACAATGCCGTTTAAGTGGCGGGTTTGTGGCTTGAAGTTGATGCGGAGATTTCCCATAAAGTTTCGTAAGAAGAAAATCTTGAAGGGAAATAAGAAGAACGATTTTTGTGTTTGCTTAGGTGGTTACGTGGTTCAAGAATTTCAATGCAATGGATTTTTCTAACACTTACCATTTTTAAACATTCAAAAATACTCTTGACAATGTTGTTCATGGTAAGAAAAACTGCAAACATTCGTCTTCACCTTTGATATTAATCTCTAGCAATCAACCCTCAGGCACGGGTTAAGAAGTATAATCAAATTAAGGCCACAATTTTCAATATTTCATTTCCGACCGTACGTTGGGCGTGTCGCGAGTGCTACCGAAACTTTCCTCACGTTATTATCGTTCCTTGATAACATCTCATTATCGCACTTCAAGCCGGCAGCATTTGTGGTAAAGGATACACCAAATCTGTGCCCACCGGCAAACCGCAACCATCCCGGTGATTGCCGGGAAGAGCAAGAGCCGAAAAAACAGGACGAAAGGACCAACCAAACCGAGGGTTGTGCGACAGGGAAAACAGAAAAAATAAAACGCCACAGAAAATTTGCATGCCGACCGCACAAATGCTTTCCGGCTACGCGTTCGCGTGCCCTCGGAAAGCGTTGGCCAGCGTTCGGGAAAGCAGCTGGTTCTAATTTGCATCTGCCCGCTTCTGCACCAGTTCTGCACCTTCTTCCTTGAGGCGTGCGATGGATGCAATTATACGCCAAGTTTAGCCGCAAAAAAAACAAAAGAACGCTACCCGAAAGCGCCACCGGGCGTGATTCAAGGGAGCGAATGGAAGGGAAGGCACAACACACACCGGGCCAAACGGTCGGCGCTAGAAGGTTTATTTGCAAATGGACGGTTGGTGCAGGTAAATTGTCCGGTAGCCAAAATGGGGCGGATGATTCGGGGTGGATCCGAATTTGCCCAGCACCGACAAAGAAAACTGAATGCGAGCACGTGTTACGTTTGGAGCATGTGGCCCGGCGGGTCGTGAATGAAGGAAATTACATGTTGCAGGAACTGAAATTTGATTCCAGCATTGTTTTGTGAGCAGAATCAAGAAGATAAAACGTTCTTTGGTTTTGATAAGACAAAGGAGGTCACTGAATTAAATGCAATCACGTAGTGTTAATAAATCAAAAGAGTTCACTGAATTAAATATAACCATGAATAAATTGAATTATTATTTTAACAAGCTTCTTTGAATTATTTTGCAAACAAATAAGTGAGTGACGAAAAATATAAGTCAGTGTTCTTAAAAACCTCTGGAGAAAACTTCAAAGACAGAAAAGTATTGATATTATTTCAACTACAATAAGTTTGTTTTGATTTGTAATGCAACAAAAGAATAAATAGATTGTTTTGTACTCATAATATACACTTGAAATTTGAACTAAAAAAGATGTGAAGAAATTATATGATTATTCGTTTTATAAATGGAAGGTTCTTCTATTTGGTTTTCTGTTTATAGATTGTTACAATTAATACCAACGGCTTAACTGTTCAAATTTATTTATTAAATTTAATTTATATTAAAGTGAAACGGAACCTTTTAGTATAGAATATCGTGAAACACACTTCAATACATTTATCTAAATACAACGTTTCCGGCCGAGCCATGCGGATTAAAAACATAGAACCGTTTACAGATAGGTTTACTGCTCTTTTGCCTACCGTAAGAACCGGATGAACCGGAGTGTGTCGTTTATTTATCCCGACCGAGCAAACGCTGCGCATTTTCACACCGCGACTCTTCAGGACAGTCGGATTGCATTCGTGGTCGGTTTTCATGGGAAACTGAGCGTGTAATGAACCGGCTGCCGAACGAGCAATTTGACGGATGGCCAACCGTCAAAGCGGCTCATCGGTGACAATTGTCTGCGCCGCCATTTGTCAAGCAGAAGGGATGTTGTTCACTCGCTCCAAGCGCGCGCCATTGTTCCGTCCCGGGGGAAGCGTTTCCCTCGAGCAGGAAACGGATACGCTCCGCCTAAAGCCGAGGGCCAGTTGTGTGGCAGGGGTTTGTTTTGTGGTTGGTTTTTGCTTTGGTTTCAAGATGGAACGGTGAGTAAAAAAGAGTGCTCTAAAGGAAAGCGGAGGGAGAACAAAAGGAAGCTTACGGCTCTGGCGGCGGAAGCGGCGGAAAAACAAACACCCATACTCACACACAAAACAGTGGTGTGGTCTGAAGTGGCGGGTCTTCTCCGGTGGCTTAAGGAAAGCCGACACTAATGAAGTGATTGCAACAAAGGCGTACTGGCTTTCTCACTTGAAAAGGCGTGATTATAGCTTGGAGTCTTGAGGTTTCATTGAAAAGCGGACGGAAAAATAAATCCAGAAAAATGGCAAGCCACACCGATTTGAAGGAATACCGGGGTAATGGCAAAGGTGAAAAGTCTTTAGCGTTTCCGTGCTTATTGGTGTGAATGGCGTGAAAAGATACTCGACCAATTAGTGTGAAGATAAGGAACATGAAAGATCTGGTAAGTATTCAAGCTGAAAAATGGTATGGATTACGGAATGGTTTTTGTGAAAGATTGAGCAGCTTTACCACTGCACGAAATCTACCGCTTTTCTTTGGTAGGAATGAAGAATTAAGAAGGCCAAGTGGTAATAATCGTCTAAGACTATTAACTGAACTCAAGATATTTTTATCTAGGCGAGAAATAATATATTTTCAATGTCATATAACAGAATTAAGAAACGGCTTATTTAGAAAGAATAAGAAATTAGGTGTGTTCGGTTTGGTGTGCTAGTGCGTTTCTTATCGGAAAAACTTTTCTCGCAATCCGTCCAACGATACCCTAAATGTGTTTTTCTGTAACGTATCTTCTTTTTCCAAAAGTTATCAAAACAAAACACCGAAAATAACAAACGGTAACTATCTATATTGTATACTACTCGGAAAAGGATGGATTAGTACTCGTCGTGGAACATCCAATTCTTTTATTCATTCGTTTAAGTACACATTTAGGTATTTGATAAACGTCAGGTCGATTCAAATATCCCATTAAAACACTTACTGCAGAAAGGAAATTTAAATGAATCATATCACTCAACAAGTTATATCTCGTTTCATCTGGATTTATTAAATCCTTCCATCACGTGTTACATATTCCATTGCCTGTACTTTTTAATTTTAAAATAAACATTTTATACATTACCTTTTTATTTTACAAAATGCTCCCGTTTTGTTTTAAAACTATTCTATCAATTCATCTCAAATATAAGGTTCCATTACTGGAGGTTTTCTAAGATAAGAAAACTTTAGAAGAAATTTTAAGATTAGAAGACTTTAGTAAAATTATTATACTTTAGTATTATAGTACCATATTTGTTCTTCAATAATCTAAAGTTTATTTAAACGTCAGCTTGTAGCCTGCAGGTATTGACTCGGAAGTTAAAAAGGTTAGTTTATCTGGACAACCTAAGACTTCGATCATCAGCAAAAAAAAATCTTCAAATGATAAGAACATCTCAAATGGATGCCCAATTATCTCGCTAGAAAGTAAGGTCGGAGGTGCTTGGCGTGCGGTAGGCTCCCAGCAGGCGATCACCGATCGTTTCTTGGCCCTTTGAGTTACGAGCGTGCGGCATCGGCGTCGTCTAATCAATTGCGGTAACTTTTCGGTGTCCAGCGGGCCTTCCAGAAGCCGGCTACAGTTGCTCGGCAAAAGGGACGATTTCACTTTCCCACAGTGATAGTTCCGCAGCATCAGCCGAAGCCTCCGGATCGCCCCATGACGAACAACTCATAATGCTCCGGCCGGCGAACTTCGGTGCGCGAGCTCATTTATGATGGCGACGGTGAAGTTGAAGCCAGCGCCACCCTAACCAACGATTTCCGGAGTCGTGGCCCGGGTTCGATTCCTAATCACGGATGCGGCGAAGGGACCCGACACTACCGTCAAGCGCCGTCATTACCGATTACACGCATATCAACTGGCCGGCTGACGGTCGGCATATGGACGTAGGATGCTGCGTGCCGCTGCGGCGGATCAGCACGAGAAGCCTACGCGCATGTGGCGCCGATTGGGGGTCCGGTGTCATAAACTACGCCCGCCAATACGCACGCCATAACGGTGGCGGCAATGATCGAAAGAAACCGAATGTTTTTTTTTTTGGGACCTTAAAGTAAAAAGGAAATCGTCCGATGAGTTATCGCAAGGCGAGGGTAAGGAGGCGCAGAGGGGAAGCACCCTCGGGATCGATGTCTGGGTGCATAGAATTAATGCAATCAAAATCATAACAGTTGTTTTCTCCCATTTCGTGATTAATAATTTTTAATTACCGTCCCGCATCGAACGCGGCGCAGTTTCTTCCCTTTCTTCCCGGACTTTGTTACCTTCTTCGCTCAAGAAAGGCGCTAACCGCCCAGAAAACGAAACAACCATCCGATGCTAAGGAGCTTAGGTGCTTGGTTTGACGTTCTGGGAGCCAACTCGAAATGAAATTCCAACTCGCCACAAACCGGGAATACGAGCGGCGGCTCTGCAAAAGGAAAACCCACCGGGTCGGTGAAGGGGCACGAGGGGGGGGGGGGGGGGGGGGTGGGGGAGCCCGGGAACCCGCTTCTAAGCGCACGAAATAAGTTTCGCAGCTTGTTACGGTGCCATTCCGGTGTAGGACATCATTTTCGAGATTTTACGACCGTAATCTACATGTTGTTTTCCTTGTGTTTTTTCCTTTATTTTTCGTTTTTCGAATTCTTGCCAGCGGAAGGTTTGGTTCTGGATCGGAGCGCAGCAAAAGGATTGCTTCGTCGCTTCCTCGTCAGCCGGCGCGGATTAGGCGGTTTCGGGTTTTTTTTTGTTTTTGGCTGGAAAACCCTCCTGCTGTGCGCAGGTTCGTTTGATTTCTGTGTTTCTTTTGTTTTTTTCCCCCTTCTCGTTTACCTTCCTTTTTCGGGTTGTCTGTGAAGTCCTGACCGTGGCGTTATTACTGACCGGGCGAACGGTGGTGATTAGAATGATATGTTGGCTGATTCGTGCAATCAAAGCCGATTATGTCGAAATAGCGAACGAATTCAGACCAACCGAAACGCGTTCATTTCAGCTATCAGTTTTACGTTTAATAGCGAGAAAAAAATCATCTGTTTTAAAATGCCTTAGTTTAGATTGGTCCTAGCACGAAAACGAAAAGTTTTATTAATTTAATCGCATTGATAAGACTCTAAATGTGAAAGGTGTTTCCCCAAACATGGCTCGTTTTGGCTAACAACCTCGCAAAAGGCCTGCTTCGATTGCTGTGAATCTGGAGTTTATATGACGCTTGGATGAATTGGCACACACTCAACAAAAAAACCTTCGCTTCGAGATCAACCTTCTGTTCTTCCTTATGTTGCGCCCTCTGGTTCCTCCCGCCTGGGAGGGGGGAGAAAGAAGAAGAGCTGACAGCGAAGAAAGGAAACCAGCACCGAACGGAAAACCTGGGGGTTTCGGGATGCGCCACAACCGGTCGCATTTATGGTGGATATACGGGTGTATAATTCAATCCGATCGTATAACCAATAATTAAAAACAAAGAAATTATGAGCGAGTTTGAAGTGCGGCGTCCTTTCATCGGCTCCGGTCTCGGTCGCAGCGAGCGGCAAACTCCCCGGCAGGGGGCATTCCAAACCGCAGTCTCGGAGGCTCCTTTGCTTGAGGTTTCGTCTGTGGCGCTTGGCTGCGTGGTTCGAGGCGAGGCGCATTTGGTTTGATGCGCTTGCAAGGATGCGCTTCCTACGGACGCTTTTGAACGGGACGGTCTGTGTGCGACTTTGACTTGCACTGGTGACTCGGTTATCAAGTTGAGCGGTAGTGTGGGTAGTTCTGGGCTTGGTGAGACCGAGGGCGGAGGCCGAAACGGGCCAAGGAAATCAATTGCACGCGTTGACAGGCGAAGAAAGCGTAGTACATAAACGTTTATGACATGAATTATTTCTGACTCTGATTGAAGTTTGAATGAATTATAAGACGTATTGTTATGAAGTGTTTTGGTTTTTTCTAAAAATATTCGTTTCTAGTTTTTTAAATACGTTTATGTTGCTTTCAGAAAAATTCTCTATCTGGATCCTTTAACGCAACTTCTATAACTGCTAAAACAGTGACTGATTAAGCGACGTCGAAGTTGGTATTTTCCCAGATAAAGACCTTTGTTGCTTGTTTTCTATTTTTTATTTTTTTTTTAGTTTAGTTACAAGTCAAAGTTTAGATAAGTTTAGTTACTGAAATAGCACTCTAATTATAATGTTTTCTACCGGTTAAATTGCTAGTTGCCATGAAGAGTACAGTACATTTTATGAGAAAAGAAGTTGAACTCAATATATTAATGCTTATTTTTCATCATCACCACTTCACTAAATTTTTTTACTTTAACTTTTTGCTAGCTATACCACTTTTTATAAATTTCCATTCAGAGGAGTCTAAACAAAGTCAAGCTTTTTCGAAAATGTTGGAGGTTTTTTACTGATTGATAATAATATTGATAATAATCTTCTCAGAAAAATATGTTTGTAGTAAAAGTATTTTTGAAACTGACCCGTTTTAAAATGATTCTGGCTAATACAAATGTTCATGGTTTAACAAGCTTTATAGTAAAAAAATACATGTTGTACATACATACGATGACTTTGTAGAAATTAGTTCAGAGAGGGGTAAACTACAGTCATTAGCAACTGAACTGAATATTTCTCGTAGCTATTATTCCTTGTAGCAGCATAGATTATGACTACAAGGATAGATCTGTTAATGCTTAAAACATGGAAAAGATTGCAAGACTTTTGTTATTGGAGAAACCAGAACGAGAAGAAAGTAACCAAAAAAGAAATACTGAACTTTGTTTGGGTTAGAAATAATTAATTGGTAGTTATTCTACACCAAAAGAACATGTTGTGGCTGAGTGCCTTTCTCCCTCGAGTTCGTGGTTTCTGATAGAACAAACGATTCAATTGTTGGTTGATTGAACCCTGAGAGTTCCATTTATGGGCAATCACGGTTCTTTTCCCCGCTTTACTCCAGCGCCTTGTAAGATAGAACCTTAGATTGGATTCCTGGAGCCTTCGGAGGATTCGGCGCTTCGGTCGTCGATGGTGGTCCCGAATAAACACACATCCAAAATACCAATATAGGTGCGACATTTATGGCGACTTTGAGTCAACTTAATCGTTACCTCAAATATAGATGTTAGATAAGGTGGCCCTGAGTGGCCCGCTTTGGGTTTATTTCACCTTTCGGGTGAAAATAAAGTAATCACCCTCTTGCGCGGCGAAGGAATCGAATCGGGAATGCTTGTGTGCTTTCATCTCCTCTCCCTCTCTCTCTGTTTCTCAATCGCATTCCGACGCAATGTTTGGATGCGGGTGTGGGTGCTATCGAAGAGGGCGCAAAGGGCACTTTTTAATGATAATAATTAGAAGGTCGAAGGCAACCGAGACAGTCCTGCGCTTATCGGTCCGGGCGTCATCTCGTCGGAGCGTCGCAGTGGAAGTCAATGTTTATGACCCGGCTTTCTATCTCGGATGATTCCATCTCGATCCTTGACCAACACGCTGGGCACCGAGGGTTGGGAGTGGGGGTGTGCTTCACGCTCTGGGTGGGTGTTCTTCGTTCCTCCGGGAAGCGGGACGAACGCATTCAGGAATGCAACCGAACCAGACAGGATCCCCCTTTCGGGGATATGCTTTACGATTGCGCAACGAAGATGGTGGCCCTTCCTAAGAACGTTGGGCTTCCTTCGTCCACCAAAGTCATGCGCATATAAACACACACACACGCATATTAACACGAACACGACAAAGACGAAGGTGCTGTGTTGAAAAGATAAACACATGAAATATGGACGGTGTTTACCTTTCCCGAACAACGGAGGGAAAATAAGGACATTATCGTTAAGTGAGTGGTAATTAACGAAAAATAAAAATTTCACCCCCTCCTCAAACCCTTCTCTTTTTCCGCTCCCTGTCTTCAGTCGGGCTGGATGATCGGATCGGACCGTCGTCGCCGTTCTGGCCAGGGTGCGTCGTTAGGTTTTGGGCGAGCATGCGATAATCCGACGGCGTGAGGAGACTTAACTGAGCAGGAACGTGATAAAATGCTAACCATTTCACACTGTCCATTTTCGGTGGTACGGCTTTATGTTTCTTACACCTCGCCTCGATGGTTTATGTATGTAAATGTAACTGATTAGAATTATTTTCGAAAAATTTTAAATGAAACCAATGTTGAAGACACTGGGCTACTAAAATAAATTAGAAGGTTCTCTCCATTTACTCTCAGAAGAATTTATATAATAAGTTTGTCTTTATGATGCGTTAATACACGATACAAAACATCAAATGTTACAGAGAAGGTACAATTTTTATAAAGGTCTTCCTCTCCATTACAATAGTCTTCTTTTCCGTTGGGTGGATTTATCGTTTAATTCACACCGTTCTTAAGTAACCGCAGGCTCCGCGAGCGATGGCGACAAATCCGTCCGGAAGGATGCGTTGAAAATCCGCTGAAGAGTGGCTGGCTGCCTGATGCGATGGGCCACCACGGCCCGGGCCTTCGCCTTCGACTCCGCGCAGGTAATTTAATCTTACGCGTGGCCATAAAATGTCAACGTCAAAGGTACGTGCCGTTGCGGTGGTCACGAGGGAAGTCCGCCTGCTTCGTTCCGATAGTGGGGGGCCAAGAGAGAGAGATAGAGAGGGAGAGGAAGAGACACTTGCCAGAAGAACGTGTTGTTCCAGGCGACGATCCAGGACGACGATTCTTCGCTATCGGCTCGCGCGCGTAGACCTCGGTCGGCATTAAGCATTCCGCGTCGGGTGTAGACATGGGTGGGCTATGCATGTCAAATTATTGGAATTGATATAACTAAATAAGAAAACAAGATTGTTTTAATTTTTTAATTCATTCTCTCTCACTCTCGAGCGCGCCCGGGACCTCAGACGTTGCGATGTCGGACGTGGTCGGACGGTGCTGCCGAACCGCCACCGGGGAAGAACCTGGATCGCCTCCGCGGCACTAATGCACCCATGGCTCTGCGAGCCACTAATCGGTATCGGGAGAAGGTGTGAGATGATGCTGCCTTTTTGTTTGCCCGGCCCGAGGTTTGGGTGTTTTCTTTCCTCTTGTTTTTATTTTATTTTATTGTTGTAATTTATAACTCCGTAGATTAAAGTTTTATTGCTGCGACATGAAGTGCTAAATGGAAAAGTCGACTCGGACGGCGCTCGGGTGTCTTTTGCCACACGCAATGTCTCACCTCACCGAGGGAGCCAGCTTTACAGCCGGAGCCCGGAGATAGGGTGTGGTACACTCGTTGTCCACGTTGGCGTAGGCGTCTGGTCCTCATCCATACGGTACCATTCATCCCCGAAGCGACGGTTGGGGAGGTTTCCGTTCATTCCCCCTCCCCCCGTACAAAGTTTCCGGGTTCGTCGCTTGCTCGTCGCTTGGCCAGTCATTGAAGTCTAACGTTTGTTTTAGCAGGAAATTTAGATTTCTGGGCGAGAATCTATAAAACGGAGCTCACTCGAGGTGTGGCACACGACTGTAGACGACCTGTAATAACGGGGATGGCTCGAAACGGGGTAGATAAATTATGCAAAACATGCCCACGGAACACACACACACACACACCACCTGTCGGGTGGTATTTGATGGCAGAAGGAAGCAGCTCGGTGAGCCAAAACATCAGCATAAACTGTCAGCTGGAATGTTTGTTTTAAGCCCACGCCAAATTGTTTCCTGAAGTGAGGTAAAACAATGGGATTAGATAACTTATCAAACTGATTGCGTTGGGGTTCCGAAATGTTTTTTAAGTATATTAGTTCGATAATATTTCATGTGTTCAGGCGGACATCAGTATTGGTTTTGATATTCTGTTTGCTTTGCTTGGAATTAAGTAAAAGTTTTGTATTTATGTTATCTGAAATGTATAACTGCATCAATTTCTTTAATTTAGTTTTAAATTTAGACAAATTCAGTTTGATGATTGTTCATCTGGAGTTTCTATTACTTATGGTCTCTTTAGAAATTGCAATCGTTTCGTAAAGTATAATTCAGAAATATTTCTTCAAGGTATTAAAATGTATGTTTTAATGATGTACTGCAAAATTTACTTACTGGAACGATTTATTTACCGATGAAAATAAAGTTTATTCAGAGCGGGCTTTCGCGGGCTACCCAACCACCTGAAGCATGATCTTTATGCACACACGGGAGTTCCTTTTGCCTTCCATTCCGCTGAAATAACTCTTATCTGCCACTCGGATCTCGGAAAGTGGTTGCATTTTCGCCTTCCCGTTCCCGAAAACGAGACGAACCCGTTCGATCGCGTGGCCTCGCGGGCCGATAATGAATTCCGTCGTTGTCCGCCCTGGGCCGGTTGGTAGCTTACAAATAAAATTGTCATTTAAAAAATGCGGTAGACCGAAGCCCGGAACCCTCTCTTCGCAGCAGCAGTTATTTGGGTGCATATTGGGCAATAAATTGTTTCCCCCTCGAGCGCGACTCGGCCGATATGCGGAGCGTCATTCGCCGGGGGAAACGGGACCAGCGTTCAGGGTTGGTTTGGCACCCGGGCTCGGCGAGCGAGATTGAGATCGATAAGGATCTCGGCGACGGTAGGATCCGACATCATCATCGCGTCTCAAGTGGGAAGCCGGATTGGCGGTGAAGGAAACCACCGAGTCGTGTCAAACGGTTAGAGCCACATAAAACAAACACCACCAGCGCGAGAGCAGGGGGAAAACTACCGTGAAAGCAGGCGCGGGGGTGCGTTAGGGTACCGTAGGAAGAAGAAAAAATAATTAAAAAGGAGATAACACGTCGAAAAGCCCGATGGCCAACGACGGGGAAGAGGAACGAATACCTCCAACAAAGTCCGCCAGCGAAAGACGATCAGCGCGACACCTCGGCACCTTCGGTCTGCGCGAAGGCTCGAGGCCAGATATTATCTCATTACCTCCGAAAATTTATTTCCTTCTAATCTTCTTCCCGTGGCCCTCAGGGACGTCCCCTCCCCACCCGTCGAAGGCTTAATTTTCGTGGTTAATTTTTTCACACCCTTGCGGGGTTTTGTGCTTTGTCTTCTGTCGACGTCGGTGTTGAAGAAGATGTCATCCCGGGGCAAGAATGCGTACGTCTGTGTGTGTGTGGGTCGGTAGAAACACAAATTCCGGAACAAATTTGGTACCATTCCGCGTCGTTGGCCCGTCACCACGCGTTCCCTTTTGTTTTAGGTGCGCGTTTCCCCTAAGCACGCCGAAGAAGTTTCGATCGAGCCCGACTGATAACGCGCCGGTCTTCAGGCTCCGGTCGGTTGGTTGGTCGGTCGGTGGCTGGTTTTCATCCAGCCCATCACTTCTCTCCCCCTCCCCGGCCGGGCCAGTGAAACCGAAACCCGAACCTTCCGGCGGTCCCGCAAGGAACTTCTGGATTGTAAATTTTAAGGAAAAGATCAATTTTCCCTCCGAACCCCGTTGTCTAGGTGTGCCAGCATGTGTGTGTGTGTTTTGATGGCTATTTTAGTGTCCGAAAAATTTATTCTCAACCCCTTTAGCCGCGTAGCCTTTTTTTTCCCCCCGACGCGTCGTGTGTGTCATTCCGGGCTGGCGGGCTTTGGTTCGTCTTTGGAGGTATTTACCTTTTGGAAGACAATGTTTCCGTTGTTTTAAGTTTCATTCGACGGGAAAGGGACTGCGCGCTGGCGGGTTAATTGGCTGCTGCGGGAGATGAAAGGGGGTCCACCGGGGACGGTTTGCCGTTTTTCATTTTCCAATATTGGACAAGAATGTCGCCGAGCCGTACATGAGCGTCGATAGTTTCGGGCTTTCGATCGATTCCGGTGGAGGGAATTTATTAGACAAATGTGTGTCTCCCTTCCCTCCTCGAGGCCATGAGGATTTTCTTTCCTCCCGGACGGTCTCAAAAAAACATGAAAAAGAAAACATTTCCCGACGTGTGCGACAACAGGATGGCATTTTTTGTTTGTCTTTTGCTCTTGTGATAAATAAGAACTCCCAATTTCTCCGCCCGCAGGTCGGGCAGGAAAATGAAGACGTAAAACAATCGATCCGCAAACGGTCGGTTTCGTGTTACGTGTGTGTGTGTGCGTGTGAAAAGTGTTGTGGCGCGCAACCGAACCGCCATGAGGCGGGTATGAATATGGATGGGTGAAAATTAATCGTCTAATACTTTATTCACACCATCGCGCGACTCGCAAGGGGGAAATCGCTGACCTCCCGGAAGGAGTCCCGGTGTTCGGTCGAAGAATTTGACACCCGCCGCCGGATAGGATTGAATCCGACACGCTCCCTATCGCTCCAGCCCCGATGCCTGGTCTAGATAATGGGCCGAGATAAGGATGGGCCGAGTGATTGATGAGTGATAATTCTATCAAGTGTATGGATGCTTATCGAGGTTTTTGGTTCCATTTATTGTGTTGGAATTTTGACAACGGGGTTCACGGGAGACGGAAGATATGTGACAATTTATGTTTTACATTCTTGATCGTGGTTGAGCGTTTATGTTCACTAACTTGGAAGGAATGTGTTATCTTTCTTCACACATTTTCCAATTATTTTGAAATTCTTTCATGTTGCATTTTAAGTTCTTGTCAATGAGAGACATTTTCAAGACAAATCGAACTTAAAATTATTTTAACGTTTCTCTTTCTTTACAAAGTTTGTAAATCATAAAAAAAGAAAAATATAAACGAAAACAAACTGAACAACGCACATAAGAATTAATAGTGTGGGGTGAAAAGATAATTTTTTATTAATTATTCTGCAATAAGATGTTTACTGAGTTTTAAATGCATTAAAGTTTCTCTTTATTTACAGAGCTTATATATTAGAAAAAAAAATTAAGATGATTCTAAAAAATCAAAAAAGAAGAACTGACAAATGAACACATGAAATATTGCGGATTAAACGGATCATTTTCAACGAAACATCCTGCGATATGGTGCTATGCATGGTCACCTGCCTTGGACAAATTTCGTTCAATGCTTTTGAATGGTCTAACAAATTTAGCCTTTTTTCTTTACTACACCTTTTAATGCACACTTTGGGACTGTAACAAATGACTTATGGGAGTTTCGTTCGCATTATCTCGAGCAAATCCTTCGACAAATACGGTAGCCATTCGCCAAAAAGGGAACATCAGCTGTCCTTGTAGGTATTTTTCCCCCATGCGGCATGTTTTCCCACGCGTTCACGTGGTGACTTTCCGGTGTGGTTGTTCTTTTTGAAAACCTTTTTTCCACCGGCAGCGATTGCGTCGGGTTCGGTTCCATTGTTGCTGGCCGGTGGACTGCTCGAGCACATCGTTCACACCTTTTTCTCTCGTTTTTCCTCGCTTTTCGATGGTGATGACATTTTTTTGAACTCCAGGAAGGGTTCCTAGGAAATATAAATGATGATCATCGTCGTTGGGGTTGGACAAAAAAATTATATAATGACACGTAGGCAGCAAGGTAGCGGGACGCGTAGGACGCGTTTTTTCCGTCCTTTTCCGGATGAACAAAAGTGAACTAATTCAATAACGAAAAAGTTAAAATGCGTGACAAATGCCGCACGAGGTTGGGCAGCATATAATGCGAGGGTCTCCTAGAGAAGATCTTTCACAAAAGCAGCAGTAAGCACCTCGGCAGCGTCGAGCGTGGGGCCCGATTCGATTTGAAAAGAATCCTATAAATTGTGAAACTCTTTCAACCGCTGACACGACGCCGCAGAATGGAAGCACGGATGCACGATCATCCTATTGTTCCGCTCGGAAAGGGTGTCTTTTCTTGCCCTTTTTGTTGCGTTGCTGCCCAGTGGTTCGGTGGGAAAACACTTGACCTAAAGGATGAAAACTCTAAATGCTCTCAATATTCGTCATCTACCGAAAACGACGGAAGGTTGCGTTTCGCGTCACGCTTTTCCACCTTTTTTCATCACCAATTAACCACGGCCCATTTGTAGGGATTGCCACCTGATTTTGTTCTAAAAGGAATAAAACTATGAGAAAAGGACCGTCCTACGAAGGAAGGGGATCTGTTCAAAAAGGGAATTATTAATTTTTCAAGCTTAATACTCAAAGCGTAGTATTTGAGCCAGACGATCACATTAAACTCTGCCCAGTGCGTTCTGCATTACTGGCCTTCAACTTTAAGTGCCTTTGATCACCAGATTAAATATTGAAACGAGTAAAACCCCCGGCATCTTCTCGTGGCTTTTTTCTTTTCTATAAATGAACGGGTTTATTGTGGTTGGAGTACGAGCACTCGTGGCGTTTCGATGTGCCCCGCAAGAAACGCTGGAAAAGTCCGTGGGAAATGACGTGTGCCCGGCGGCGTGTGCCAGTCGAGATATGAATTAATGCTACTCCCACCTCCCTCCCAAACACATACACACACACACGCGCGCTCTTGTGGCCCCCCCGATCGAGGGCGGGTTCGCGTACGCGTATGTGCGCAATTGAGCGGAAAAAGTAACGCGATAACCGTAATTCACCTCACAGTGGGTGAAAAGTGCACCCCGGGACGGCCGGACGAGCGTGCACACGAGCCCCACGAAGATGAGATGAAGGTGTGCGCCTGGGGCGAATTTTTGGGGGCAGTCTCCTGCATGGTTCGCATTGCACGCTGCAAGGAAGGAAAAGATGGAAGGAAAAAAGGCGAAAGAAACGATCTCTTCCTCGGAAGGGACTTCTCTCCCGGGACGGGCAACCGGTATCGGTGGAGCTCGATAGGTGAAAAGGGATAAGAAATAAAGAAAGCACATGTGCACTGCAGTGTAGAATGCAATAAAAATAGAAGAAAGAATTATTGCTACCAAGGAGGAGACGAAAGACAATTACTTTGTGGTTGAGACATGCGGTGCATTAGTCTTTATGGAAGTAAAACCACATAAGTTGCTGCCGCATCTGACGATTTTAACCCAACAGATCATTTGGGTGACCCGCAAGCGCATTAGATAATAAAGTGATCAGATTCAGTTAGAATCACACGTAATTGTGGCAAAACCAATTAAAATGTTTATCTTTTAGTACTTGGCAAACTAATCAATCATTCTTAATCGATGAATGAGTTCGATCCAGATCTGAGTGTTTAGATTTGTAGATGGAAAAAATGTAACTAGCATTTTAATTGTCTTGGTTTTGCATTTTAGAGCGTACAATAAAATGTCAGTACTTTTAACTTGTATTGTGTAAACCAAGTGCTTTGTTACAGTTATTATTTACGGAAGAATTAGTTTGTGTATTGTATTGATTAGTTGGTTATAAAACTTTGTTTTTTAAACCCATTAGTTTCTCACTTCTATTATAATTATCATCACATGGATTGTAACGAAATTGCAGTATTTTAGATTTCTGATCAAATAAAATCTACTTCATTTTCGTAAAGTATTTTATTTCACTTCGTTGTTATAATTGAAGCAATTTTTTCAAGTTTTTAATTGTTTGCAACCTTTTTTTCAATCAAAATGCCACGATAGAAATGACCACAAACTCAATTTTGAAAGTTTCTTCTTAAATTATCGATTAAAATGAAAACTTTCAAGAAAATTTTGGTGTCAAATTCAGTACTTGGTACAAAAAAGAAAAACTGAACTCTCAACTACTCCTCAACTATTTACAGCAACAATGTTGGAAGAAATGGGTGATTCTACGCTCGGTAACTTATTATGTTTGCATAAAAAAAGAGAAGATATAGAAGAAAATTCGAATGAACTCTACAAACGATTGAACAAAATGTTTGGATTTTGAAATTATCCGGAAAAAAGAAAAAGGCATCTTCTTGAAATTTGGTGCAGATAAAACCCTTTAAAAATGCAATGAGTTGATAATATTTCGATCTATGTACAACAAGGCGCTTTTTTTCCTTGATGTACTGAACAAGATGAATTAGTTTATTGTTTCAACAATTTCTGCATACCTAAGAAGCAAAATTACTGGAAACCAATAAATTCGAATTGAAAGGATTTAACATTTCACGGTATTGCATTCCTTTACCGATTTATTCATTTGTGCTTGGTTGAACTTTACGTACTTAAAGTACGCCCATTGCTGTCACCCCTTTTCTCTCTCAACGAGCCTTCGTGCTCATCGCATCGCCCAAAACAAAATGGAGCCATTCCATTTCACCGCGTGAGCCGCGTGCCACGGCGTACCCAACTTAACATTCCATCGATAACGACTTGACACATTAGATTTATATCTTCAAATTAATATTATTAAAAATCATTTATCATACAATTTGGACGATTCCGGCGCGGACATCGCGGAACGGAACGGTTGGCCCGGGGGAAAAGGGGTTGGCTTCGAACGCTCGAAATATGGCGTCCGGAGTGTGGAGAGGTGATAGCGCAATTCTTTTTCAACCATTTCATCCCAGATCGCACCGATTCGAGGGGCCTCATGCCGAAGGTCCACCCGGCAGCATTCCAGCAAAAGGCCCGGACCCGAGCCCATTCCTTGGATGCGGGGAGTGGGGAAGAACGCGCCCGAATTGGAGGCATTTTTGATGCCTTTTGAAGATCATCGATCGGACGAAGCCAACCGACGGTGAAAAGCTGATCGATCGACGGAACGGCTTGGAAGGAATCCAAACACGGAATTCCTCGTAGACATGATGGCTTCAGCGACGATCTTCCTTTCATGTCCATATGTGTGTGTATTTGTGTGTGGTATTTTACGTCGTTCTCTTCCTCGTGGAGTGATGTTTGGAATTTCGGCATGATTGGCCGATTATTGGAATGCGTTTTGTTTCCAAAACAACGAAACGCCGCTCGCGATCCCCGCAAAGTCCGGATCATCTCCAAAACCCTCCGGAGTCGGACCGGAGTCTCCGATCGGAGCGACAGATCAAAGCCGGTCAATTGTTGTTATCAAACGGGGCTGCTCGAGTGGGCAAACGGTCGCGCACAAGGCACTTGAGCGTGCGGAACACGATCGTCGAGCTCTCGGTCACTTTTCTCAAGTACGATGAGTCGCGGTTCAAGTTTGATCTGCTTTGCGCGGCGAGTCGTGCCGGGGTCAACGAGGGACCGCGGAGTCCTAGGAAAACCCAACAAGCTGACCGTACCGAATTCCAAGCCGGAGCGAACATGACGAGCGGAAAACTACCGCCCGCGGAATCCTTGCTTCAGATATCCTCCCAATTAATCCCCTTTTGTCGTTCCTCGGTGTCCGATGTTAAAAGGTGGACCGCCGTAACCCTCAACCCCGCCGGGTCTCGGTACCGTTTACCGGCGTTGCTTCGTGCCACAAAGAAAGCGATAAATTTTCATTTCTGGCTTTCTGGATGTCGTCGTTACGGTGGACGGTTCGCGGCACGATGGCATACGGGCCTTTTCTTTCGCCTGCGTTCAGATATTTATGACCATTTTATGATGTTTTTCTCCCGCGGCCGAAACACGCATTCATCGGCGGGGGCTCGAGTGCAGTCCAACTCCAGCTACCAACCTAGACAATCGGGGACCAATGGGTCCTTGGAGATCCTTCGAGAGGTTGGTGCTTTTTCGTTCTTTTTCAAAGGTTTTCTTGGAGGTTTCGATCGTAGATGTAACGGGAGAGTTAAGAGCCTAAGAAGTCCTTTATACCGGGGCACTCCCATCGGGAAGGATCGGGCAGGCGATGATCAAACTAGCGATCACTAAATCACCCAAAATCCCCGAAACCGAAACCCCTCAAACCCCTCGAAGGCCGCATGTTTCTTTTGTGTGAGCGTTTTCTTTTCAGGTGCTGCCGAAACCGAAGTGTTCCCAAAACCTTCCCCGGGAAGTGATCGAATCGTAATGGACTCACTGTGGAGGACACTTCAGCAGCGCCGCGATCGACCCTTTTTTGTCGATGGACGCTCGCATCGGGTCGGCGGAGATTTTCCCTCTACAGATAGGTCAGTTGCCACCATCTCCGATCCGCTCGTTCACCCCTTTGAAGGGCTCGTGTGAAGTGTCCTGGGCTCGATGCGGATCGATAGCATCGCTTAATACGTTCCACGAACTGTCCACTTTTGGGTCGGACCCGCGAGCGCATTCCGGACCGCTGGCACTAGACTGGCTGGCAGCTTCGTCAAGTTCGCTATTGTTAGCCCGCACATCCCTCGGGGGCGATAATAGAGTCAAATGCGACGCATTGTCTGGCCAGGACATTCGGGAGTCGTGGGCATTCGGGGAAAAGCTAAACCTTTTGGAGTGGCGGGCTCACCGGGTCGTGCTCTCCTGCCGGGACACTGTTTTGACAAGCCATTGTTTGGTTGGATGTGTTGTGTTGAATAGATTTTTCCACGACACGTTCATCAACGGCTCCCAAGGGAAAGGGGAACGGAGGAATAAGTATGCTTAATCCTGTTTGATGTCTGAAGGATATTTTCTATCAGGAGTAAGCATCTTAATGACGCAAGGTGTAAATCAAACGAAACATTAAGACCGTAAAACGTAAAAATGCTCCTAAGCGCATGATTAATGTGGCAATCAAATCTATCGTTTTGTAAGAATCCTTTAAATCTAGCCGTTTGAACAAAATCAAAGTATTTTTGGAATATAAGAGAGATTTGTTTAGTTTCTAATAATTTAACTTAGTTTTAGGCTATCCATAGAACAAAATGGGGTTACTATGTATCGATTATTGTATTTTGTTTTTATGGATGACTTATTGAAAGATGTTTTACGTTGGAGTTAGATAACTCATAGAAAACATTATCCGCCAAAGAACAATTTCAATTGAACATTCTGAATGAGTTAGATGCTAAAGTAAATTTGTCTTCGAAATAAAATTGAAAAGACTTCGAACTTTGCACAAGCAAATTTGAACACATGTTTCCTTTATGCTTGAAAACACAATTGTGAATTAAGAGTGGTTGACAAGCAAAACAATTCAGCAACATGTTGAAGGGAATAAGGATGCACAAATAGAAGGAAAAAGAAAGTCTCCTCCATGTTATCGTATTTGTAAGGCTATCTTTTTCTTCCACTTATATTGCTTTGAAACGCGAAAATAAGTTTTACTGTTTTGTATTTGAACACTGTACATAATCTGTTCAGTTGCAAACAATTACAAGACTTACATCATTTTTAAATTAAACTTTGTGTGCTTCAAACGAACTTGAAATGCTTTCCAAACATATTTGGGTGAATTCAAGCTAGAAATGAAAAACAAATTTTGGAATAAAAAGGATAAAAACACATTTGCTTAAACATTTTTTCATAAATTTTAAAACTGTCACAAAACAATAGCAAAAGCATCGACTGTCACAAAACAATGAGATGTATGTAAGAGAAAATTATGTAAGAGAAAAATCATTCGAATATTTGAAACACTTATTGGTTCCTCGTTTTTAGTGAGAAAAAAATTAAGGATAGCATTTTTTAAAGGTTAAAATGTATTTCATTGTTTTTGAAATTATAACCTCTTTTTAAACATAAAGTATTGTTAAATGATTTTGAATTTATTTTATTTGTCGAAAAACTTTCACAAAATCGCTTCAGCTTGATTGCTCAAAATAAAATGCGATAAAATTCCATTAGAACATTGTCACACTTGTCTGTTCCACTGATTATGACACAGCTGTCAGCAACGTTCTCACGATCGGTGATACTTTTAGTGCCATGTCACCACCTTCTTTAGCCTGGAAATCCTGGGATCCTCGCGTGTGCAAGAATCTATTCACTTTGTCCAATCATAAATTTACCCAAAGGGCAACTAATAATGTGCCGATGTTACGCTTTTTCTTCACCCCGGGCAGGCAAACCGAACGCTCCTTTTACACGTTTGGGCTCTGACACTTTCGGGTGTGCTTGCGCAGGACGCAAGGTGCATTGCGGTGCAGGACAATCGGGTGTGTGGTAAATTCGATCGCTACCGATTGCCTACCTGGCCGGCCGATTCGTGACGCTCTACTTTCCCGCCCTTCGAGCCCAAAAAAGTGTCCCTTGCGGTGCATTTGATGTGCTCGAGTTGGGCCCTTTCGCAACAAGTCCCATCCAGTGTTCTCACATAAATTGCAATGCGATCATAATCGTGGGTGCGTACTTTTTGTTCGGGTTCGACATTGGACCCGGTCTATCGTTTTTTATCGTTTCGAAACCGTAGGTGTCGATTGCGGGGCGATTTACGAGGTCAGTTTCCACCGTATGGGGTGGCCGTAGGTTAAATGGTCCATCGCAAATCGGTTCCCTCCTTTGGGAAGGGAGGAAGTTTCGTTTCCAAAAATGTATTAAACCGATCGGCAGAACACAAAGCGAGTATCACGACGGGGTGGAATGTACCCAAGCATTCTGGTGCTCTAGTTCTTACTTACCGAGTGTCTAATAGAGACATTAATTACCGAGAAAACTCTCCCTCGCCTCCAAAACTCAGCAAACTCCGCTGGAAGCCGCTGTTGGAACGAAACCCCCTTCGCGCGTCGTTCATCCAGGGGCGGTTAATCAAAATATTTATCCCCTGTGCGCCGTTCACGGGTTGTGCGGGTGATTTGTTCAGCAATCAACAGACCGACTCCGGCTCGGACGGGTTGAAAGGCATGCAGAGATCATGTAAAATACCCTTCGCCACACACTTCACATGTGCGCTGCATTCCGAAAGGATGCGCGTTCGAAACCCGTGGCACGGAAGTACCGTGTAAAGGCATTAAAAAAGGCAGCCCTTGCGATCGGGCTCGTCAGTTCTGGTAGTTTTAGGAAATCCGCTGCAGCCGCGCAGGGGTTTTTGATGCGCGGAACGAACCACCACCGAAGGGAAAAAGGGAGAGAAGGGGGAGGGCCAGCTGAGTGCAACCACCGTTCTGTGTTAAAATTAATGATATTATAAATTAACCTTTCGACATGAGAGTCGAGGCTGCGCTGGTTTCGCCCATTAAGGCCGCGGCAAGGTGAGGGAAGCCCGCAGGCCCAAACCGATACAACACCCCTCCGGCGTGAATAAATAAGCATCCATTCCCCGGTGCCGGGGGGAAAAGCGTTGAGCGCGCTCGTCGGAAAAGCGTCCGAACTTTCGAAGGCTCGAGGGATGCGTTGTTTTCACGTTTTTGATGGCAAAATGTAGGCAATGGTCAATTAATTTGCATCCAGCATGCGCGGAACGCTGACGTCGGATTGCCGGGGCTGTTTATAAGACCCCCGTAAATCTGCCCCGGTCTGGCCAGCCATCCCCCACCCCACACACCCTCGCCTCTTTCCACGATCGCGAAGTTCGAAGGGAGTTTATGGTTTTATGTTTGTTTCCCAAATGGGATGTGAGGAGCCTGGTTGTTTTTCTTAGCTGTGGGGTGAGTTTCTTCTCCTTGTTTTTCACCCTCCCCCACTCTCTCCCATACCTCGTGGGTTGTGAGAAAAAAGGAATTAAACGGGCGCGCACCTCGCGCCGGAAGGGTTTCCGATTTGGATTTGATGCCGGTGCGGATTTATTGCGGGCTTCCAATTTGGGTACCGAATAAAAACGAATGCGAACGAAAATGCATCACGGTCTTTCAAATAGCATTTAAATTCTGCCCCGAGGGAAAGGTATTCGGGTTCCTTCGGGGGCGGTGGCTCCTTGAGTAGCAATGTTCGTGCATGTTGTGGCATTCTTCAAAATGTGGAAAGCACTGAAAATTACGGTAGGTTGCGTGTTTTTCTCATTCAAAGCGCGCCTCACATCACACCGCTAATGGAAAATGTTACCCACGATGATGGACGGTGCGATTGGGGGTGATGGTTCGATCTACCGAGAGGCTGAGGTGCTTTCCTCCCACGAATTTGAAACAGTTTACAGTTTTTACGTTCATCATGAAAGTCTTAATTTCATGTGATATTTTGGTCGAAAACATCTTAGATATGATATTTAACATAAGTTTTCAACTAAACAGTTATTATTAATTTCAAATAAAATTGTAAATTATGATGATTTCTATCCGTACACCATTTTAAAAAATTCTACCATTCCATTGCACTGATTCTTGTTAGATCCCAGCCTAAGAACCCTTGCGATCTCCAGTTGGTTTAGAAGCGATCATCAAACGATTCCTAAATTATCACCCCGCGTATCCCTTGTCCTCCATCCCCAACCCCATCCTCCAGCACGCCTCAACCCTCGAAGGCTCGACATAAAGACAATAAATTGATGCCGATGGACGAACGTGGCCGAATATGTGTCCGTTTCGGGTGGGCACCGGGGGAGCGGGGACGAAACGGTATCATTAAAATGGGTGAAAATCGTTCCGAGGACTCCCGCTGCGCTTCTGAATTGACTATAAGCCCAGGGGCTACAACGTCACCGGGTCGAGACAAACCACCGTGCGCAGGCAGGCAATCCCAAATCGTTTCGCTTTTCATATGGTTTATTTTATTTCTCTCCCCTTTTCTCCCACTTCCCCAACTCTCCTGTAAGCTCCTGTCCGGGTCGTTGTGCGTGTTTTATGCCTCAGCCCTCGAGGCCGATCGTCTGGACGTCGGTGGACACATTGCGCATTTGCTTGCCCGGGAAGCGGGTGTTTTTCGACCGATTTTTCGGGGTGTTGTTGATTGTGGCTTTTTGTGGCGCAACCCGGGGGTGAACGTTGATATACCGGCCATCAGCAGCACGAGTAGCCACTGCTGCGGCCACAGTCCCGGGTGACCATATCGTCAACGCCGGCACAATGGTCGTAGTCATAACAGTCAGGACCATCATTCATCGAAGCGTCTCGCTGAACAATCACGCCCCAATTGGTCCCTCGGTTGGATTCCCCGCCCCGAGCAGTAAAGTTTTGTTTTAATTTGAATATTTTCTCTGCACAATATTCTCGGCTGTGAGTCGCGAAGAATTTTCTTCCCCACAACAAAGAAGAAAACAATGACTTCATTCGATCGAGCCTTTTCGAAGCGCTGCTTTCTTACGGGTGGCATTGGCGAACCCGAAACCCCGGATTAACGACCATCGTTTCTTCGGTTTGGAGCGTTGTCTAGCGTGTCCATGGGTTTAATTGCCTTCGCGAACGAAAGATTTCCATACCAGTTTCCGCAAGCGACGAACCCGTGTGAAGAAGGATTTTTTTTCCTTTTTTAATGTCTATCATGTTAGCAAATCAGACAGAAGTCTCGCCACTTGGTGGATGACATATGGGAGTTTTGTAAGGAAATTAGTGGCATACTTAGGCTGATTATATGCCCCGGCAAACCTTGACTCAGCGAGTTGGTTGTTTGCACGGTTTCTGCGCGTGTGTTTAGTTTTATTTGCCAATGGAATGAAAAAGGATTTGGATACTTAAATTTCGTTGGAACCACGGTGTGATTCTTTTCATTTAGAGGAATCACAATCAATAAACGACGCTTTACGAGCGGGTCGTTACGTTCACTTTTGGGACCATAGAACCCAGCTTATCGCATTTTGGCTCTGAATGTTTTTACAAATACAAATCCCCTTCCTTCAAACAAGCAGCAGGCAGCTTTTGATGAATCATTTATTGGACCTCTCAGCCCAAAAGCCCGCTGCAGCGCATCTGCATCGGCTGCCGATCGGTTATGGGTTTTTTTTTGTTTTCCCCCCTTTGAGTGTGTGTTTTTTTTCCCTCCACCAATTTCGAAGGTGATTGATGGACAACGGTATGAAAAATGATTTATTGCCAGGCGGTTGCGGCCGTAAAAAAAAAAACGAAATGCAACCATCGATTGCGCTTCGTGGAAACAGTATGTTTCCAATTTTCAAATAAAAAGGCGTTAGCGCAGCCCAATCTCATCTGTAAGAAAAACTCGTCCCCCCCCCCCCCCCCCCCCCCCCTCAAACGTTCATCTCACACCTTTCGGTCCCGGGGTGTGTATGTTTGTGTGCTCTTTTCATTTGTAAAGATCGAGCCCTGCGTGCGATCGCGAAGGGGCGCGGGCACGCGCAAAAGCAAATGAAAACACGTGTTCCACAACTCAGTAGGCGCCCTGGAAAGAACGATCGATCCGTAGCGAAATCAAAGCCTAAATACTGTTGCTGCGAATTGAATTATTATCTCTCACAGCATCATCCGATGTTAGGTTGCTTGTTTGAGCAAGTGTTTTCGAGCAATCGTTCATCGTTGTTTGGTTTGGTTACGGATTCATTTCCTCGTTTCGGGGGGTTTCGGATTGTAATTTGTAACACCGTCTGCGTACGCACATCAGCGGTAAGGTGGCAAATTGGGGCAGAATCAAAGCAATAAACCCGGTGCAAACCGTTGTAAAACAAAAACCCCAGCGGCCAGCTGCCGGGAATGGGAAACATGTGCATGTGCGGTGGGAAATAAATTAAAAGCACATAAAAATTAATTTGTTGCAGCAAAGCGCGAGCTTCAAAACCATGCGAGCACCATTTGTGGCAGTATGCGGTTTGTTTTCCCTCTTTCTCTCCCTCTCTCGATTTCGGAGGGCAGCTGCCGAAGGGAAGGATTTCACCCCGCGTTTTGTTCGCGAACATTTTGTATCCTCCCTGGCCTCAAGAGCGCATCCGCCGGGCCAAGACAAATGCGTTACGTTATGCGCCGTCTTCATGCCTGCGAGGGGTGGGCGTGGACGGTGCTGTCTAGCAGCCACACGGTTGTTGCCGGTATCTGCACACAAGCCTCCCGAAACGTGTATGCTTCAAATTAGCGAGTGGGATATTCATTCAGTGTGTGTTTGCACTGACCGCTCACGCCGTGTTCGATCATGTTTTTCGGCCATCCGTGGTTGTTAATAAATAATTTGCGAAACACACACATTTCGGCGGCGGTGCGTGCGCCGGCTCTAATGAAAACGCTGGCGGTGCCCTACGGCGCGAGTGGGCCGGTCTCTTGCGTGATTGGTGTTGAAGGAACAGGTCCTCGAGCGAACGGACGGCAGCAAACAGCACGCTCTAGAAACATGCATAAATTAACTACTAGAATTGGGTTTTCCCCCTCCAAAACCAGGCGGACTGCCGCCGAAAATTATGTTCCCGACCTTGTAGGTGCGCTTGTTGCGGACTGCTACAAATGTTTACGTCGGTGCGAGAACAAAAAGGAACTACGTCCTGTTTGGGTTAATTTACGATTGAGATGCAAACCGGCTGACTGCCCGCCGAAGGAAATGTTCGAGGGTAAAAGCCGTTTGTGCCACAAATTAAACGGCAACCAATAGGCACCCGATGGTGGTGGTGGTGGTGGTGGTGGTATCGATTCACCGACAGCGACAGCATATGGCTTCCAGGGAAGTTGGAAAGCGTCCCAAGGAAGGCCCACCGGCGTGGAGGACGCGCTTTTATTGCGCTGAAGGGCCTTTGTTCCTTGGCGTTCATGAACCCCAATCCCAACCCCGAGGAGAGCGAGAGAGAGAGTAATTAAATTAGTAACAGTAACTCCACCTACCGCCCGATTATCCTTTTTTCCCGGTGTTCGATCGGTTTCGCTTTTCATGGACGATCGCGCTCGGGAAAAAGGGCGTTTCACGGAAGAGTTATGTCCCGCGTGTGAAGGCGCATCGAGTCCCGTCTGAAGTCGGGAGAGGGCTGACAGTTTGAAGGCGGTGAGAGTTTCCAACCACAACCGTGAATCCCGACCCATCCACCATCGCCGAACCCGGGGGACGACGCGTAACGCGTAACTAATTTGACAGTTTCTTGGCCATTGTCTCGGGAGGGTCGCTTTCGAGTCATTTTCGAATGCCTTCTCCGGACCGCCGTAAAGTCCACCGGATGGTCAGTGTTCGTCCTTTCGTAACCGTTTCGTTCGCCCCCAGCTTCGAACTAGATCGTAAAATAAATTGAACACTCTTTTTCGAGCAAAGAGCGCTTCGGCAAAGTCACAAATCATCGCACGGTTTGGCTCGGTTGGCTGCCGTTTCGCTGAGCGGGCTCGTTACTACTTTAGTTGCTTACTCCAGGATCGACTTACGAGCCACCCTTGGCGGTCATCCGTTTGAAGCCGCGAGGGTTCAGTGCTTTTCCCGGAACGACGCACTCGGTGCGCGCCGCAGTTTCGGGGGAAGGTAATTGCTTACTCAATTTGTACTTTTTCACCAGCTAATTGACGGCTTTCGGTGGTCTTTAGTGGGTTGCAAACTGCTGAACGAGATGAAAGGTGCGGATGCGAAGAGTATTTAGCAAAGTTAAATGTGTCTAAAATACACACATTGTTGCTTGGATGGAAGGAACGAAAAAAGTCGAGACAAAAACGTGTGGTTTTATTTGAAAATGAAACTTAACTTAACAAATACTTATGTTTGCATAGAGAGAAATTATTATTGCACTGTATATAAGAAGAATGACAACTTAACGGCGGTTTAAAAGATTGCCATTTTCATTTAACTCTCAAGCGCATCCTGAATCTGGAACCGCCACTTGCAAACGCCGTTTCCATAGCAACTTAAAATGTTTCATTCCTTAAAACCTACCATCCCGAGGTAGTTTTTCATCTCTTTGCTCTTCAGCTTCTGGTTTTGACAGCTCCGCTAAGTAATCCTTTTGTTATTGACGAGAAAATCAATTGTTTTGGTGTTGTGTTTCTTTTTGTTCAAAAGTTTGTGATGTGATTAAACTTAACCATTGTTTAGCGTGTTTGTGTTCCATTGAAGTGAATTAAACTAATAATAGGGGTTATCATGAAATCGTCGTTTCGTTTTAGCGGTCGCTAAAGGTGCTCATTTGTTCATTTCAGTCGCTAAAAGTTCATTATAATGAACAAATGAGCACCCTTAGCGACGAATGAGCGCCTTTAGCGACCGCTAAAACGAAACGACGATTTCATGATAACCCCTAATATGCTTCATACAGTTGCATGTCATCTAGTGAGAAGCAGTGCTGAGCAAATTTTAGTGCATTGCAATCAAGTAGATTAGAGATTGGTATAGATATAAAATTTTAAAATATAACTTAAAAAATAGCTAAAATTAATGGAAAATGAAAGAGCATAAATGGATAATAGAGATAAACATAAACATTAAAAAAACATTTTGATTTTGAATAAAACGCAATGATATTCTTTGTACTCCTCACGAAAAGTACTTTTAAGGAATCTTTTTTAAGCTAGAAGATCTCTCCAGGTCAATGTTCCACTTTTTTTGACTGTGTAAAACATTGTCTTACGAGCTGTTCCCTTCGGTGGCGATTTTATCACCAAACAATGAAATTGATACGTTCGATCATCTAGATGCATTCTCCAAAAGCGCCCTTCGAAGCCTAAAATTGTAAATCATGGCCCCTAAACACTGGTCATAATCCGTGAAATGAGCTTTCATGTGTTGCACTGTAGCTTGGACCGTCTGAACCAATCCTCCATTGTCCACGCAACCAAACGATGGACATTTAATTCGATTTTTAGCTGTTCGAAGGGAGAAATAAATCATAAAACACTTAAGAAGCGCTAGTTCCGAGACAATGCTCCAGGTTCGTGTGGGAAACGGGGGGTATGTGTGTGTGTGTGTGGTGTGGCGGCACGGAATGGTTCTGGTTTTACACCGGGAAATAAAGAATATCGGGACAAGGCTGATCAAAACGCAACAAACGACATCGATTTGCTTCCAAAAGCGAAAAATATGTTCATAATAAAAAAAAGGTCCGCCCGAGCTCCAATAAAAAAAACACAACACTGAAACAGAGGATGAAAAAAGTTATGTTTTATCGCGTCGATTTTATGCTTTTTTCGAACAACACAGTGGATCATAAAGTTATAAACGGGATGGAACGAAACGGGCGTCCTTCGAGCTCCACGGGTGAGAATTGTGGAATGGAAAACCGAACAAAGGCTGGAAGTCTAGGGCTTTTTCAGATTAAAATTCGATGCAGGACAGGGCTATGACCATGGCTATGATAATTCGAGAGCGCCACTTGCCTTGGACCCTTTTTTTGGGATGCGTTTCAGATTTGAGAGTGGGATTTGGTTTTATGCGTTATTATGTTTCTAATTGTGTCCCATTCTTATGGTCCTTATTGATATTTTGGTGTCTTGACAATAGATGTAACCTGTTTGGATTCTCGAAAAAATATTACGGACGATTCGATTTGAACATTAAAATTATCTTTAAGAAGATGCAGAAGACGAAGGAATTGTCTTGAATTCGAAAATGTTGGTGTGATTTTACTGTCTTCAGAAAATGGCGAGTTTTCCTGTTTACCTGCTCCATTGACGCGCTCTGATGAATGTTTCCGGTCCGCAAAAGGATGTAGTCAATTCGTTAAACCAAACAAACAGGACGAAGTGGAACGCTTATGGCTTTTATGGCATCCTACACACGTCTGCACGTCCCGTCATCCGTCCGGCGTCGGGATGCTCCAATTGTGATAGATTGTTAACTCGATTGCCAAACAGCACCGTTGCTTGTGGTCTTCGCGGAGGGCCAAACTATCACATAATTTCGCACCAACGTGCTAATACGTGTGGCCGACGGTTCAGCCCGCTCCTCGCGTGCTCTCACCCGCGTTTACCTGCGCTCAGTGCGGGTTCGTCGCCTGTCCGTCGTGCGTTCGTCACTTGCGGTCGAAACCGCAGGCGCGTGAGGGATGTATTTCGCACTTTCGGTGCCCGGAGAAGAGGAAAAAGTAGGGAACAAAAGGATATAGAGGAAGAAAACAAAATTAAGGCACCAGACGATGCCCTGGCCCATTGACAGGAAGAAAAACAAAGTGCATAAAAACAGAGCACGAAAAGAACAACAAACCTCGAAATTACTCTTCAGTTTTCGTCTGGACCTGGTTGGTCGTAAAGGTGCCGGTGCACTGGGCTGGCGCTGGTTCCGGACACGGACCGTACATCCTGCGGTTTTCGACACCCCCCCACCACATCCCTGCCAAAGGTACGCTTGTGGCCGGATGTAATGGCACCATTTCCTCCATCTCATTGCTTTTCGACTGGAACGGATTTGTACGCGATGCTGTACGCATCGATCGCCGCAGACGACGTTTGTTGTTCCGGAAATGATGGAAGATGGAGCAGTGCGAGAGGGTGGAAAAATAAAACTAAAGCGAGCGACAAAAAATCAACAACCGCAAAGTGTTTCGGCTTGTTTTACTTTTTAAATCTCGTGTTGAGCGATTTCGGACAACGGTCAGGATAGATGTCGAAACATTCCATCGGCCATACGTACCGCATATGGCGGCGCTTTCGATAGTGAATAAATAGAACATAAACTATGCTCTGCTTCGCTCGGTTTTCGGTTGAAATAACACGCCCTGCGCGGTACGACGATTTGATATGGGTTGGCTTGTTCCTTCGAAAGGAAACGAAAAAAGAAGACGCCGCCCGACGGTTGGACAATGGGCCAGTCTTGGAGGATAAAAAAAAGACGCTCGAAAGGAAACAGAACAGGCTAGAACAATATCGTCCGAAAGGCGGCGTAATTAACGCAGCAGGAAGCTACGCATCGAAATCTCCAAAAGGCTCCCGCGACGTCCCTGATGGCGACGGCAAGGTGGTACGTCTGGTCTAGGCCACAGTGAAAGTAGCAGCAGCGCGATTAGCATAATTCTTAAAGAGACGGAAAATTAATTCGACGGCACCAATATGGCGTTGGAATATGGGTAAAACAAAACTACAAAGCGCTTTTGTAGGGTTCGTCGCTTGTTGAAATCTTTCGATTTTGTTCTGTTTTTCTGCGTCTGAAGGTGATCGTCACTTCATTAGAAGTAGAAGTGCTGTTCTGGAGCCAATAATCATTCAAAGAAGTCTGATGTGTGCCAAATAATTTTTAAAGTGAGTATTTTAAGGGTTCGTCGTTTAACCATGTCTTTTGATCCCTTGGTAGTTTCTCACCATTTGAAGCAGCTTTTCATGGCAGTTTTAGAATGTAATTGTTGTTATTCACAATTGTGCAGAAATCATGAACATTTTCAATATGTTATACTCTGACCAACACTTTAATTGAATAGTTTATCCCATAATTATATTCCAAAAACATCCTCTTTATGCCCTTCAACATAAATCGGTACACTTCAAATACGAATATTCATCATTCTTCGATGCGCCAACATGTGGTATGGTAGATTTGAGGTTAAAAAAGTGGACGCCACATATTTTTTGCGCAATCGCAACAAACGCACGCACAATGCAAGCAGAACGAATGAAACCAAACTGGGCAAACGATTGCGCATGCCTCCATTTGTGGTCTCGTGTCAACCTCAATTCCTGGCTGCGAAACGAAGCACCGGCGTGCGGCATGCCCATCGGGCTGTTTTTGCAGTCGATGCGTCAAAACGAAGGCGAAAAACGGCGATTATTTATTTATTACGGCGTTCAATTGAAAGAATTAATACTTCGTAACGAGAAACGGTCCGGCAAGAAAATAATTTATCGCTGACGATTTGAGGTTTATGATAAATTATGGGAAGTACGTTTGATGACGGTGGGTCGCTGGATGATCGTGGCGGTAAGTAGGGCTCGCCGTTGGGGCGGCTTTGTGGCGGCCGGTTTTTATGCCGGGCAATGTGTATGGTGCGGCACTTATGTCCCGTTTCCCGGCGGGAGGGCGCTCCGGTTATGATGTTCGGTTGTCACTGAGTGATGATCGTGTTTTATGGAAGTGCGGTAAAGGGATGCGTTATGAAGATACGTTAGCATTTGTTTTAGTATCGCCCTGCTTGGCTTTATGATTTCTTTGACTTTTCATTAAAATTAAAAATATTCTTTATTATTCATTTTGCGAAGGAAAAGGTTCAATAAAAAATAGCTACATCCAACAATCTGTCGTGATTCTATCGCGCTTTGTAATGTTCATGTTTTTCCATTCGTCTATCTTTTTCATCGACACTTCCTTTTATTCCTTTATACGGGATGCTATTACAAACGAGCCTTTCTCTCATCCTTTCACGTGCTACAGCCCTGGAAAACGCCAAGATTGGGCCGAAGCAGACCAGCCCGCTAATGTGCACGCATTAACACCGCGTCGAATGCGGCGAATGGGCTCACTTTTTCATACCAGCAGGACGGCCCGCCCGGAGAGTCCTTCCGATGTCCTGCGGTTTCGCCCTCCTATCGATGCGCCCTTTGTCCCGGATTCCTCCACGCTTAGAACTGCACGCTTTTCATCGGATGATTACACGACACTTTTCATCGCTCGTTGTTCGCTCGGGGTGTTTTTTTTTGTTCCGCAACCTGGCGAAGGTAAATTGCGCGGCCGAAAGCGCTCAGATTAATGTACCGTATCATCGGCACGTTTCCGGACGGAAAAGCGTATGCAAATTTGTTTTGACATCGTTCGAATCGCCGCGCGTTGGATACGGATATCGGTGGATGTACCCTTCGACCCGTACATCGCTGTTCGACACTCTTTCCGCAGGTTTCCTGCGTCCAGAACGATGGTGAAGGTGACAAACAATAAATTTCGTTTGGAGAGGTGGTTTGTATGTGTGTGCGTGTGTGCTGAATATTGACACAATCCGTGACGATAATTGGCAGCGATTTGTGGTAGGTTGATCATAAATCGGGGATCGTTTTGAGTGGCAGAGGCTTTCATATCGAAAACTGAAGAAGACACCAATCGGAAGAAATACAATTTTATGGATGATATTTTAAACCTCAATCAAATAAGAAAAATAAAACAAAATTTGAGTAATAAAGCTCCTTCAATATGAAGTTTTGAAATTTTACACAAAAAGACCACAAAACGACTAAATGAAACACATGAAGATACGACAATAAATTGTTAATTCCTGTTGACATTCCATTTACCATGTTTTGGGTTTAGGCATTTTTTTACATTTAAATTCTATCTGGTTGCCTTTCAAGTTACACTTTTGTGCCAATTCTAGTTTTATATTTGAAGTTGAATGAATCCGTGTTGCATCTTAGACCTTGCTATACATTATTTTAAGACAAAAATGAAAACCTTTTTTCTATCGTTCTAACTGCTTTACCTTTTAGTTTCTTCTCTGGTCATAAAAATGTAAATATTTGAAATTAGAAAACTTGGTTAGCATGGAATGCAATTTTAGATGATATAAAATATCTACTGTTTCAATTATTCCTTCTTTTTTCTATTTAGTAGTATTATCCATACATATAAAATTGTCTTTCCAAACATTATCCACATCGTTTAACGATCCTTTGCGGTACTGTATGGTTTCGTTGCCGTTCAAACAAATCAAATCAAACTGTTTTCTGCGAACCCACACGGTCCATTAGTTTCCTTTATGCTCCGGCCCGGCGTATGCCATTAATAATCAAAATATTTGAACAATTTCGCGTGGAAAAGAGCAACAAACGGCCAACCCAACACGCCCGAAAGGACATTTCATTTGCTCGGAAACCAACGGTGGGGCAATCAAAATTTGGAGCGACCGCTTTGACCACTTCATACCATATGGAAACGGAGAAGGAAAGGCTCCGATGGGCCAGCCCCGGTGCTTCCAACGGCGCGAGGAACAATAAAAATGCGACATAATTTGCGAAAAACAAAACGCGGTGAAAGAATGCGGTTCCGATATTGAAATCTTTTCGACCGAGAATTTTTTCGGTGCCTTCCCGTTTCGGGTTTGGGCGCCCTGGAAGGAAATGGATGGCGGTCCCTGGCCCGGTTGAAATGTACCGCCGTCCGTGGAACCGCCGTTTCCCATCCCTCTGAAGTGCAGGGTCCCCGGGATGAACTCAACTCACACGGCATCCACGGAAGAACGGTCGGGTTCGCTGCTTCAAAGTGGCCAAATCGGCAGGGGGCCACATCGAAAGCCGTGCCGGGAGACATGGGACACATCTCAGCTCCATTCTCAGCATGTCACCAGAATGTGGCCGCCGTGTTGCAACCCTTTCCGGGCTTTCGTTACTCCTCCTTTCTCGCCGCGGACTGCTACATGCACTTCGGGAACATCTCCGCAGCCAGGTTTGTGCCTCATTTA